>NC_038251.2:6864433-6865385 GCF_000004515.6 Glycine max | reverse complement strand
ATATATAAGTACTATTCGAGCTATCTCATGAGTCGTTTATTTAATTCAAAGGAAAAAAAAAATACTAACAATACATTCTTTTACATAATTTTTTGAGTAACTTTCTATTATTGACAAAATTGATTAAAAGTTATCAAATATGCAATTCTTATTTCTTGGTCAACGAAACTCATTCATAATTTTATTATTTTTAATAAATCTAAAACTAATAATAAAAAATATGTTACTTGCTCCTTGTAAAACAGATAAACATTTGTTAAAAAGTTAATCAAGAACAGAATATTTTTATTAAAAGCTATTATTAATACATTTATATTATAATTTTCAAAACAGTCTACCTTTCATTTTAATTGATTAATAAAAATTAAACTTTGTCAGCCGTGTCATAAATATTGCCCGTATAGAAAAGGAAATAATGATAGTCCTATTAGCTGTAAAGTGCAGAGGATGCTTACTTGCTTATATTGACCTGGAGTGTGGACTGCAGACACGGTAGTAGTGCATTACAATTATCACCGACGCAAAATGTCAACGACAACTTGCTCAAAGCTGCATGGCGAGTTTTTTGACCTAATGTTTTAGACTCTTTTTGCTTTAAATGCACAATAGTGTACTCCAAGCTTGTCACGGTATGACAGCCAAAATCATTGAATTTTACTATCTACTTACAATTATGATTACTTGACAACTTCCAAGCCATCCACCGACCATCTCAAGTGGTATGTATCTCTAATTGTTTTTTTTTTCTTCATCAAATACTACTTTAATTGTTAAAAGAAGTAAGTATAAATATATTTTTTGTAATTATACTCCATTGCACTCATATAAATAAAAATAATTAATTTTACACTAATTAAAGAAGTTAGTTAAAATTATTTAATTTTAAGTAAAAAATTAAATTATTTTTAAAATATTCTTTATTGAAATTTGATATCATGAATAAAAAAATTAT
>NC_038251.2:6860268-6864333 GCF_000004515.6 Glycine max | reverse complement strand
CCCACCGCATGCAACAAATAGGCCAGTGATCTCGTGACTTAAATAAAGGATATTTCATGAATAATAAGGTTAAATAGAATAGAATTAGTTAGATTTATTTATATTTAAGTTTAATATATAATATCTTTTTTGTTTGTATATGGGTTCATAGGAAATATCTTAACAAATTATTTCTTTTTTCACTCAAAATGTTATGCTTTTGTGAGTTTGAATTCTTGATATACAGTTGTATATTATTTTTAAGAGAAATTTGTTATGTCTGTAGTTGTCCTGTATGACTTAAAGTCTTTAAATAAAATTGTCTTTATAGTAAAAACTATTGTTTGACCTTGTACCAAAATCTCCTTTAACCTGAACTAATATTTTAAGGATATTTATTCATAAATTTCTCAAAACTTCATAATTGTAGTAAACAAACAAGAGGATAATTTTCGTCCCATTTTTGTAATTGGTGTTTTACTGACTAATACCGGTTAAAGAAATAAAATTTAAAAATTTAAGTAAAAATAATTTCTTTTTGACGGAAAAGTAAAAAAGTAAATATTACTAGTATTTCACTAAGAATACAAAAGAAATATATATTCGTTAATTGTTTTTAAATTATTATACGAATTTAATAAAAAAATATTGAACACTTTAATTATTATCTTTGAATACTTATTAAAAAAATTTAAAAATATAATTATAATTAGTTAAATCTATCATTTTATATTATAGCATTTAAAATATTATTTAACAATTATGTTCACACATTTGATCAGGTAAAATACTTAAAAAATAAATATGAAATTAAAAGAATTAATACATTCTCAATTTCTTAAAATTCAGTATAAAACGAAACAAAAACCATTATTTTGGATAAATATTTTGAAACTGGGAGTAGATGTTCTCCATTGGATTTGTTTCAGTTTCTTGTCAAGTGTCAACTTTGGTCGAATTTCCCCATCTTTCAGATACCGTTGCAAACATTAATTTTCCTTTCGAGAATTCAAATTGTTTTGGTACTCTCTGTTTACTTTTCCATTTTCTACAGAGCACTAACAGCGGAAGAGAAAGTAAACACATGCAGGAAGTGCCAGATAAGAAGGCCATCGAGGATAGATATATATAAATATATACATAAATAGACAGAATTATTAGTTTATCAATTGTGAAATTTTATAAAATGATGTATTCATTAACTTTTATTTGGTTAATTTTCGTCCTTATGATATAATTTTTTTTTTAAATTTTGGTTCTTAAATTTTTTTTTCAAAATGGACCTTGTAAAATTCATTCCTTTTTGTTTCGATCTTTGCTATTTTGTTTTAATTCTTTAATATATTTATCTTTTATTTGATAAGAACTAAAAATTGATCAACTTATTAAAAGGACAAAAATTAAAATAAATATATTATAAGGACTAAATTAAATAACAAGAACAGAAACAAAATAAAAATTACAAGGACTATTTTAGAAAAATAATTTTATAAGAACTAAAACCAAATAAAAGCATATTACAGAAATAAAAATATATTTAAACCTAAATTTATACTCGTTAAAAAAATTAATAGAAAGTAAAAGAGAGCAGAAGGAAAATGATTTACATCTCAATTTATATCATCGTATATCTTCTATGAACATTAGTATCGATTGAACGCAGCCAATAACTGAGAGATAAGTGTTTAGGCCCTATATTGAATGCCCTTAATTAGGAAAGAGACTGGTTTCATATATAAGGCCTTCTCTTTGGCTAAATTTACTTCTTTCAATCTATCTATCTACACGTACTTTGCAGTCATAATTTGGACCCTCAATAGGGCCTGGTCTAGTGAAGAGTTTACGAGTTCAAACTCAAATGCGATTGTGTCATTTGTATATAAAAAAATAAAAAAAATTACATTCACAGTTTGGAGTTAAATTCTGATAATCATAGTTCACGTATCACGAATGCAGTACTGCAGATGTGATTACAGAAACATTCGTTCAGAAACTATTTGCGCCTAATTTTACTTTATCAGTTGGAATTGAGCTCAAGTTGGATACGTTTTAAACAAAATTAAAATTATGTGAGTAAAGTTGATTTTTAATTTATAAATTAAAAAAAAGGTTTTGTACGTAGGAGTATATCTGTAGACAATTGACAGAGAAAAACCTCCACTGCATGTAGGCAGACCAAGTCTATGTTTGGCAACGGAAAAGGATAATTTTCTTTGACACTTTTATTCTTCAATTATTACCATCTCTTGCACTTTCCTTGACACTTAGTCTTCAATTATCATCTCCCCGATTACACTAATAATTGAAATATTATCATAGTACTAACTTAATTTTCCAAGTTTAGAACATAACTCGATCGGGTTATTACTTAACTTCCATTAAAAACTATCATGCTACCACATCATGCCCAATTAATACGATGGTGAGTGATGTTCACCCTATACCAATCATGAACATCTCAACGCAGCTGAAATGTGAAAATAGCAAAATGACAAGTGTCGATATAATTTAATGTGTGCATGCCATTAACTGTGAAAATATCATTCACATATATAGCATTTTCTTTTTTCCTTGTAAAACAATTTTTGCAAAATTTTATGGCGATCTTGTAATGCCCGAATTCCCATCACTGCAAAAAACGCAATTAATTCCACATTAAAGACTAGAAGAAAAGGTGATGGTAGTGGTACACTGCTAATGCCGGGATTGTCGTCATTGATTTTCACATTATGTCCGCGTGAATTTAATGCTCACAACAATAATATCCCAACTGTAAAAGCTTGGTTTTTTCTCTTCCCTCCACTACTATATATAGTTTTGTTCATTTCAAAAGTTCCTCATCCACTCACACTCTAGCTCCCAATTAAAAGCAATATAGTTTGTTTAATTGTTGCTTCATTTCTATTGTGTGAATGGCATTTGGGAAGTTCATTATGAATATAGGGGTAGTGGCAATGGTTCTGGGTTTATGGATTCGGGTTGGATTTGCACAACAAGTACCTTGCTACTTTATTTTTGGAGACTCTTTGGTGGATAATGGGAACAACAACCAGCTTAACTCACTGGCTAAGGCTAATTATCTCCCTTATGGGATTGACTTCGCTGGTGGCCCAACTGGAAGGTTTTCCAATGGAAAAACCACTGTTGATGTAGTCGGTGCGTTTGTTAATTTCTCAAAAAATCATTTTTCTTTTATAGTTTATATAATACCAGTAAGTTGTTAAAATTCAAACATTTTAATTAGCTTACAAAAATTGCATGCTACAAAATATACTCTTCAGCCTTTATCTAACTGTTTAAGATTTTACGTTTACTAGCTAATTGCTTGGCGTGCAACTAAGTAATGTTTTTCATCTGTTTATATTGTTTTCCCGTTTTTCAACTGGTCAGTTATGACAGGTATATGTAAATTAAATGCAACTTATATACATATGTGTGTGTTTGCTTTCGATTGCGCAAAGATCATGGATTACCTTTAATTCCCACCACAACGTATTTGACCTTTTAAGGCACGGCTTTAGACACATAAACTTTCTTTTTTAGCTATCAGTTTCCAATGAAAATGCAAATAAATAAATAAAAAGTAGCACTAAGAAGGTTGCAAAACAAAACTAAAACTCGGTCATTAAAATATCTGTGTGGTCTTACAAAACTCGTTTTAATTTTTGGTTTTGTACGTTATTTATTTTAATTTATTATTATAAATTTATAATTAGAATATGCTGACATTTTTTATTATTATTGTCACACACACACATATATATATATATATATATGTTGATTGAGATGTGTTAAATTTTTTACACTAAATTATTTTATTATTATATTTTTCATTTATAAAAAAATTAAAGAGAATAATATTTTAAATGGTCCTAACTTAAAGTGAAAAGTTTCTATAATAAAAGACTAAAATGAGTAATTAATAGTTAACTTTAGGGACAAAAATAAAGTTTTTCAAAACTGTGCACATGTTACTACTCCACTTTGACCTTTGTTGTATGTCTAGTGTCTACCCTTCAAATACCAAGCACACATGGGTTTCTCTGGCTGCATTAAATTTGCAATTTAAGCAGTGGCGTACAAAGC
>NC_038251.2:6814518-6860168 GCF_000004515.6 Glycine max | reverse complement strand
AGTAATAAAAAGTAAAAACAAACATGGAGAAAGGAAAATAGGAGCTGTATTCTGGAAGTAGACTAAATTGATTCTTTAATAGTTCTATATATATAAGCGTAATTAAGCATATGAAATCTTTTACTCTTTCCTCTAACTTTCTCTTGAAGTTTAACAGCTGAGCTTTTGGGATTCAACGGTTACATTCGTCCATATGCAAGGGCTAGAGGCCGAGATATACTTAGTGGAGTCAATTATGCTTCTGCAGCTGCCGGAATTAGAGAAGAAACTGGACAGCAACTGGTACCTGTTTATTAATTTTGGCCTCTGTGGCACAACTTCTTTTTCTTCATTAATTTGGTAGCCATAATTATTTGCTATAATTTGTTCATTTGTTTTCTACTTTAACTTGTAGGGAGGCCGAATCAGTTTTAGAGGGCAGGTGCAAAATTACCAAAGAACAGTGTCCCAGATGGTAAATTTACTGGGAGATGAGAACACAACTGCAAATTACCTGAGCAAGTGCATTTATTCAATTGGAATGGGTAGCAATGATTACCTTAACAACTATTTCATGCCTCTAATCTATTCCAGCAGCAGGCAATTCACACCACAGCAGTATGCTGACGTGCTTGTTCAAGCATATGCTCAACAACTGAGGGTTAGTCCAGTCCATACCATACCATAACTCCAACTAGTATTTTTTTGTTGCAAAGTAAAACAATAATACTAGTAGTGGTAACAAATATAAACAACAATAAAGAAAAATTAATTGTGCTGATTAGACGCTCAAAATAAGGTTCATATTCATAAATTAAAAATTTAATTGTTCTGTTCTTGCTTGTGATTCAGATTCTTTACAAATATGGGGCAAGGAAAATGGCCTTGTTTGGTGTTGGTCAAATAGGTTGCAGCCCTAATGCACTGGCCCAAAACAGCCCAGATGGTAGAACATGTGTGGCAAGAATCAATTCTGCAAACCAATTATTCAACAACGGGTTGAGATCTCTTGTTGATCAACTCAACAACCAGGTTCCGGATGCAAGATTCATCTATATAAACGTTTATGGTATCTTTCAAGATATCTTAAGCAACCCATCTTCCTATGGTACTTATTTTCTGCCTAGAACCATTTGCCATATATTTTGTTTAGAATCAAAATTTGTACATATTTCATGCTCATTTTGATCCCATGTGGTCTTAAATTTTCAGGATTTAGGGTCACAAATGCTGGGTGCTGTGGGGTAGGAAGGAACAATGGTCAAGTTACATGTCTGCCTCTGCAAACCCCATGCAGGACCAGGGGTGCGTTCCTGTTTTGGGATGCATTTCATCCAACTGAGGCTGCCAATACCATCATTGGTAGGAGAGCTTACAATGCTCAATCTGCATCAGATGCTTACCCTGTTGATATCAATCGCTTAGCTCAGATCTAAAGAGGGTCTTGTAGTAGCCATAAGCTGTGCCGTGATAACTATAATTGTAATGTTTGTGTAGTCTTCGCATCCTTTTCTTGTTCAGGTTTTAAATGTTTGTGTTCAGAAGTCTAAGTGTAATTTGGCATAAAAATTTTGGTTAAGAAATTTGCATATTTTTTAGTGAGTACTACTTGTTGGCTGATGTTATGTATATTTTCATCCAAAGTGAATAAAATGACAAGAAATTGTTTGCTTTCAAACTTCTTAAAATACAGAAGATTAAATATGTTTTTTCCTTAAATGAGACATTTTTTTATTTTGGTCTTCCAATTAAAATTTATTTTTTATTTCCTCAAATTCGTAAAATGTTATTTTCAATCCCAGAGTGAATTTGAAAGATTAAAAAGAATAAATTTTTAATTGAGGAGTCAAAACCAAAAGCGTCCCAAATTTAGAACACTAAAGTAATTGCCTTCAAATTTGGGTTACGGCATAGGTTAAATAACAGTTAATATATATACATACAACCAGAGAAACAGGTACAAAAATGTCCAATACAGAACAAACACCCTCTCACAATTAGCCTACCGAAAACCCAACTACAAAAAAAAGAGTAACAGCTTCATGCAGCAGATTTGAGACAGATAACAGGCTCCTTTTGCCATTCATATAAGGAGAAATGTGCAGAAAAAAAAATTTGGCCTTATTATGAGTGTTTCATTTGTTGGCTGTCTAAACAAAAAATTTCTCATGTCATATTATGGATGTTTTTTTCTTGCATTTGTCTTCGAATCTTTCTCTTCAAGCACAGGAGGTCATAATTTACATTTATAGATTAGGAATTTGTGTGCAGCCTTTAGATACTGGGTGAGATTTGAACCAATCAATGTTGCCATCTTCTTTAAGTTCAGTCAAAAATCCCATTTGGATCCTACAAGATTTGCATCAAGTGGGTGTAAAACAAGAGGTGTTATTGGAGTGCAGAACATCAATTTCATGTTGCATGGCTGCGTGCCAATTTGAGTATCTAAGAGCAGTTTTATAGGCTTTAGATTCCTCAATGGAGATAATAAGGATATCATGGGATGTTGATGGGTTAATGAAGGGTGTTTGTCTTGGCTAGGTCGTGTAAAAAATGGATAGGTGTGAGAAGTGTCACTATGACAAATTTTATTGTTCGGATTCAAATCAGGTATGGATTTGAAGGACGGAGAACAGGGCTAATCCTGAACCTTGATTAGAGGTGCGATAGCCCACAACTCATGGTTAGAAGGGATTCAGAAATTAAAGAAAACTTATGTAACTGTGTAGTAATTTTTTCTATATTATTATGTTATTTTTATAAATAGATGGCAAATATTGTCTTATTTTGTGTTTGAGAAAAACACCTTGTCGGTCTAAAGAAAAATACTTTCCTAAATATTTCTCTTTTTCAAAATTCATTAATACATGATTAAAAGATTAAATATATTTTTATCTCTAATTTTTTTAATTTTGCATTTTCTCCCCATTATTTTTTTAGCTTTTTAATCCCTAATAAATCTTTTATTTTGTATTTGTTCCCTACTGTTATTTTGTCCCAAGGTTGATGTGTTAGTTAAAAACTTAAAATTTTAAAAGTCATTTTTTGACGATTTTATAAACAGCCGCTTTTCATTTACAGTTTAAAATTACAAAAAATGGGCAAGATTTTTGAATTCAAGGTCTCCAGATTCAAGATCTCCATAGTTAATATTAAAGCAAAATAAAACAAGCATAAATCCCTATTAAAATCCAAATTCAATTAAAAAAGCACCCAAAATAGACAAGCCAAGCTTTAGCTCTAGATTCAAGATCTTGTAAACAAAATCTTCCAGTGGTTGCGCACTTGCGCTAAACCAAAAAGGGGAGAAAGATCACAACTTTACCCCCAAAACCCATTTGTTTCTTCTGAGATGATTCATGGTCCTGTGTTTCATGTAAACATTATCGCTGGTGGTCATGTTGATGAGGTACACAAAGACCTAAGAGTAAGCAGTGCCGGTGAAGGTGGAGTTGATGGCTACGTAGTAGATGACACTAACGAGGTTCAATGAGTGATGGATCCAAAAACTTTTCTTAATGGAACAAGAAATAATTAGATTTAGGAAAAATGAAAAAAAAATACAAGTAAATGAGACCACCGTGATTCCATTAACTCGAATAAGTTTAGAAAGTAAATCTAATTAGATTTAAGGAAAATCAATAAAAAATATGAGTAAGAGAGTGATTTTGGAAGGGTAAGAAAAAGAAATGATTCATATTGTAATGTAACACTTTTTACTAAAATAATCAACACTAAAATATCATTAATTCTAATTTCTTTATATTAAGAACACAATAAAAGAAAAATGCTCTTAAAACAATTATATCATGAAAGTTTTGAAAAAATGAGTGTTTTACTTACACTTAAGCAAACAAGTCATTCGAGTTTTTGGTTGTTTTTACTGTAATAGAATTTTCTCATTTTTTTTCCTTCCTTCGTTTCAATCCTTGAGCAACACACTAATGTCATGAGATACGATTTATTTATTTATTTGTATGATTTTAGTGAAAAAAATAGTCTATCCTTATATAGAATTATACTTAATTTAAAATTATATCTTTTAAAATTTGTTTAACCAATCTTTATTTATCTTTTATTTTTATTCAATCTAATATACTGTTATTCTAATATCTTTTTAAAAAGTATAACAATCTAATATATTAAAATAATTTAATCTATGTTTTTCTTTACTAAAAGATATATTTAGATAGTTCTTATCTAAATAATTATTAAATTATTTTTTAGATGTTATATGAAACAATATACTCCATGTAGTGTGAAGTGTGTATTTTTTATTATGCTACTATGATAATAATAAGAATTACAAATGATTTGAGCTTAAGTATGTAGTTTTTATATTGAATATCTTATGTTTTATTTGAACTTTGGATTAAAAAAATCCAATAGAAATAATATATAATTTGTTATGGGAGTAATTTTTTATATGCATTTACAAATAAAAAAAAATCTGATAGGGCAAACAACACATAACATAACGTGCACCCGCCATTGGGTCCAACGAAACAACTAGGTCCAAATACAAAATAATTTTTAGGAATGAAAAGGTAAGAAAAACTTTGAGACCGAAAGCAAATTTCAAATATATTTTAAGGAGTACTGGGTTTAAATATATATTCTAGTGCAAAAAAAAAATGTTTTTCAATTTGAATCCAATATGACAAGTGTGAGTTGAACAGCGTGTAAAAATGGCTCAAGTTTTTCATAATGTGAGTAACTTGATTAGGTTAGAACAATCCGAATCATCAGTTTAATAAGAGTTATGATAGAGTTAGACGGACGAATTGCATTTCCAATCTAAAGATTGAATTAGACGGACTAGTCATAGGATTTTGATTTCTAATTGAATCAGTTTGAGTTTAATAACACTAATTTGAACCAATTAAAAAAAATAAATAATATTTTCATTCAATCTACTCTTATATATTTTTTTCATTTATTATCAACAAAATATTTCCTCTGCCCATAACAATATAGTCTATATCACTTACAAAACATAACAGAAAAATTATTATAAGAAGGCCGGATTTGTTAGAACATTTCAAGATGAAAAATTATTAATGATAACAACAAAATGATCAATACTTTTTCACATATCTTTCTTAGTAAATAAAATTGTCTAACCATGCAACCTTTTTTCAACCGATATAGCCACAAGTACAATCAATAAATTCTACAAGAAATTGATACATGTGGAAAACATGTAGCTTTGACAAACTAAGTTTTTTTAATGGCTAACATTAATTCACTAGGTAAAGTCACTTGTGATACTTTTAATTTAGAGAAAAAACCATCTAATTAAATCAACATCCGATAAAATTATCATAAAAAAGTATAAGTAAAAATTAGCACAACATTTTTTCAATTCATTATCGATCATATACTGGCTTCGACTTTTTTGAATGAAATAAAAATTTAAAAATACTTTTAAATATTTTTATTGCTCTCGGTTCATGAATTTGGAGAAATGGTGGATGATGAATGTGAATAAACATTTAATTTTGGGTAAAATATGTTTAAGATATATGTAAAATTTTAAAAATATTAATTTTGTTATTATAAAAATTTTGTATTAATTTTGTCCTTTTAAAAATAAAGCATATTTTTATTAGATTTTAATAATTTCATATGAAGGTTCTATTACATACTTAATTATTTTTTTTCTTTATATCTTTCCAAATATACTCAAAAGACATTAAAATTCAATGTTATTTCATCTTCTATCCTAATCTCATTAGAAAGTATGAAAAAATCACCTAAAAAGTGATAAAAAAAACTACAATTTTTTGGGGATTTTAGTTGTAGAAAATTGTTTAACTCATTTTACAGATTTTAATCACTTCAAATTATTTAATTTGCTTGTAATCAAATTATATGTTTAAGTTTATTAGTTACGTTAGATTACTTTTTATCAGAATTATTACTGAAAATTAATAAAAATATATTTTATTTTTATCAAGAGGAAATTAATATAAAAAAATTTATGAGAACACTTTTTAAATTTTACACAAACCTTTGAACATATTTTAACCTTTAATTTTTTTAGTGGAAATTGAATTTTTCTTTAAACCTTAATGTTGGGATGAGTTGAGATTTTGGATGGTAGGATGGGTTGAGATTTTGGAATTAAATGATTCTCGAATAAGTCAAAAAGATACGGGTGAAGCGTTACAATTAAAAGAATTGAAAGCTTTTTTTTTTTCCCTTCTCACATTAAATTCTGAACTCTTTTTGGGTCCCCTCCAATTTTAGGCCCTAAGCCCGCCTTTCAAATTAGTCTCAAGGTCCACCGTGAATCCAATCACTTAGTTTATCTGATATTTTGATGGTTAAATATGATTTTTTCCTCAAATATAAACTCATTTATTAATTTTTCTTCCAAAAAAAAATAATTTTTTCTAAGTCTTTTATTTAACTCTGTTAATATGCTATGTTAGAAGTTTACAACACTAATTGTTTAACATTAAATTTTTTATTTCCAGCATTATCATTTATGGTGCCCAGTAAAAATAAGAAAAAAATATTACAGTTCTGTTATTCACAAACAATTACATATAATTAAACTCATTATTTCTATTGTTGATGAATCCTGATTAGGGAACAAACATATTAACGTATGTATTGATTGTAACAGTTTGAGGTTCAACCATATTCTCCACAACAAGTGAATTAATGTAGTTTACATTTAACAAAAAAATGGAATCAAATACAGGACTCAAGGAAAATTTAAAAAACTTCAAGAACCAAATACAATACAAATTATTTTTGGAACACTAAAACCAATACGAATCAATCTTTGGAGGACCAAAATCATATTTAACACATATTTAGATTAAAAGAGTCAAATTCTTAAAAAATTGACATAATAACTAAGGGAAAAATTACTTGATTAACTAATATTAAAAACTAATCATAAATTAATTTAAATATATTTTTAATTTTTTAAATTTGTGAAATGTTAATTTTAGTTCTCTCAAATTCACTTGAAGGAAAGGGAACTAACCCACAACCACGAAAATTTAATGAATATGATAAAATGACATACAACTAACATCTCCAATGAGGAAATGAGAAAGAAATAAGGGAGGAACTAAAGTAAAAGTCTTACAACCATTGTAAGGAAGAAAAGAGGCCAAAGCATCATGCTATGGCTTGTGAGTTTCGTGTCCACTATTGATAACAGACACACTTCTTTTGAATATATAGCAAACCGGAGGCCATATATATATATATATAGGTAATCGCCCACAATTCTGCCAAATTAATCGAACACAAACCTAGCAAGCAAGACAAGCCAAAAATAAATCTCCCATGGCCATCACAATTAAGTTTAAGGATGAGACCCTCTCCGGGGGCCTTGACCAGTCAATGTGCTCGGGAACTGTCACTGAGCATGCATGTGTCACCGTCAAAATTAATTATTATGCATGCAGAAGGATTGGTCCAACAAAAAGTAAGTCCTAATTAAAACAAAAACTGAAAAATATTTTGTATTTTAAAGAAAAGAATAATAAAAAGGGCCTTTTAATTAACGAATATGTGAGGTTTTTTTTTTTTTTTGCTTTTAAAAAAATTAATACTCTTTAAACTTTAATTATTTTATCCTGGTGCAGTGGTGCTGCATTCAGGGTGGCTGCAAATTCAACACCTTGCTCGTAATAGAGAGAGAGAGAGAGAGGCTGCACATGGATTTTCACAAGTGCCACTGTCTAGCTAGCTTACTAGTGAAGATCAAATTATTTCCTTGCCCACCACAAATTGTCAAAAAGATTAAGTCACAGCCAATCATGCAGATATAGATTGCCAACTAGTAGTGGATAAAATGATAGAGCTAGTATCATAAAAGATTAACATAATTCTTATCTTTGAATGCTCGAACTATTTATAAAAACCCTCGTTTGAAAATAATTTAATTTGTATTACAAATTCACAATATAAATTGTTTTTTTAGCAAAATATAAATTTTTTATAATATATTTTATAGCTTTATATGTTTAAAAATATTTACTTGTTAAATTTTAATTTTAATATAATTTATATATTCATGATTATTAAATTATTACAAAGTTTGCTAATATAAAAGGGATTTTTCTATATCATGTACCACCCTGTCCAAACTCCAACCCATAAAGTGATCCACTCTATCATGAACTTAAAAATTAAAGAAAAGAAACTAAAATAGTTAATAAAAAAGAGATAAAAGTATTAATTAATCATTTTAAACTAACAAAAAACTTGCCAAACATGCATGTCATCTTAGCAATGGTGTTAATTACTTTCTTTGGCTGAATTATTATTTTTTTGTCAAACTTTTCGGCCTTCATAATAATTGCTTTATTCTGACTTGGTAGTAAAAAAAATCTTCCGGCTTGGACAATGGACACACAGCTTTGTAAGCTCGCCCTATATATACATGCACCTTTCATGTTGCTATTAGTCACACTCTTATAATTTCCTGGATGGAGATGGAAGCTAAGACTAAGCCTTGGCTGGACCTATCTCTTCTTCTATTGGCTGCATATTGCATGCAACAATGTGTCCATGGACAATCGCAGCAAACACCTTGCATGTTCATCTTTGGAGGCTATTTATCTGACAATGGAAATAACAACAACCTTCGAACATATTCAAAATCCAATTACAGACCATATGGCATCGACTTCCCAGCAGGCACAACTGGTAGATTTACCAATGGACTAACGCAAGCTGACATAATTGGTACGTATGGTAGCATTAATTCTCTCTCTCTCTCTCTCAATCACCATAAAAATAAAGCTTAATTATACTTAGTTGACATGTGTCCTTTCCCTGCTGTATTATCTTATCCTACACTTTTTTTCATTTGTTTAGATCACAAATTAACGTTGTTTAACCATTATTAATTGTAGCTGAGCTTTTGGGATTTACGGAACGCATCCCACCCAATGCAAACACTAGTGGCTCGGACATACTTAAGGGTGCCAACTATGCATCTGGATCAGCAGGGATTCGCCCTGAGACCGGCACGCATCTAGTATATATCCTTCTTTATTTGTTCATCTCTATCTTTAATTGGTTTAATTTGGTATAATTTTACACGTATTTCAATTCAATACTCACCCATGCATGCCACTAAATTAGTGAATTACACGTACAACGCAGGGCGCCAATATCAATTTGGAAAGACAAATCATGAATCACAGAATGAATATATATTACCAAATTGCTCCAAGACTTGGAAGTTTAGAGAAAGCTGGACAACACCTTAACAAGTGCTTGTACTACGTGCATATAGGCAACAGTGATTACATAAATAATTACTTCCTTCCGCTATATTACCGAACAAGCAGAGTGTATGACCTTGAGGGATACGCGAACGATCTTATTAGGCGCTACTCTCGATATATACAGGTATTTTAACAATTTTCTATTTGCTTTTCACTTTGCCTCACAAATTGGCGCTTTTCGCAGCACTCGTAATTATAAAATTCAAATCAAACTATTGGATCAATTATTAATTTACAATACTACGAATTGTTTGGATTCGCGTCGGGTCCTATATGAAGTCACTTTTGACTTATTTTTATTTGAATCTCAATAATTAAATTTTTATAAATAGAAAATTTTGAAAAAGTAATATATTAATCTGAAAACAGATTTAAATTTTAAATAGCGGCCTTGACTTTATTAAATATTAGTTTAAGAAAAATGTTAACATACTCTTTTTCTAAGAGTTTGTTTATGATTGATTAGAATTTTTTAGAAATTATAGTTTTTGATAAGTTTTATTTCTCATATAATTATTTTCTACTGATTTATATTAAATAAAAAAACGAAACTTACCAAAAGTTAATAATTTTCAATAAACTCTAACAATTTATAAAGTCTTTGGGAGAGTATGTGTCCTCTTAATTCAAATTTAAATAAGCATTAATTTAAATTTTGAGTTTTGTCACGGTCATGCCCTCACTTAGTCTTTTTTCATATACTTACTAGTCTAAAAATTATTTTTATAATACATAACATGACAAGAACTTTAATTTTCAGGTTTTTAAATTTATGTTCTTAGAGCGACAATTTACCTAATGAAGCCACTAATAACATTTACTAATAAAGACTTAGCCTAGCTAATAGAAGATGTTAGTTTTTCTCATAAATATGATGAATTAAGATTCAAATTCTTGACAAGGATTTCCTTCCAAAGAGAATACCTATGATTTTACACAAAATTGGTTTAATTAAGTATTAATTTTTATAATTTTGTATTTTTTATTTAATTATATTTTTTAAATTGATTTTTGCATAAAACATTTTTTCGTATTCTTTGTTTCTCATTTAATTTATTTAAATATTATAAGTCCTTTCATCATTCTAAATATCACTCTTTTTATATCTGATCCATCAAAATATTGCAATGAAAAAACTTATAATATTTTAAAAAATTAAACAAGAAAAATGAAAAAAAGGATTTTATTAACAATTTTTTTTATAAAACATTTATTTCAAAAATTAAATTAAACAACTGAAAATTTTTAAGAGTAAAGACTTACAATTAAACTGAAAAAATCATCGTATGGGTTTCAACAAATAATTTTTTTTACAGTCTAATTTTTACAATTGTTTAATATTTTTTTTATCACACATTCGTCACATTTTTTTTATTTCCTCTCTTTCCTTCTTAAGGCATGTCAAATAATCATTTTTTGGGAGTTAATTAAAAACCCTATATAGCACTAGGACCTCGAAAGTTAAAAAAATAGGCTCGTCGTAGTATTTCAATTTTCACAAATTTATGTGAATATATTATATATAAATAGATGCTGAAATTATTTATACTAATTAATCTTGAGTCAATAAAAGCATGTGTCCTTAAAGTTTACTTTGATTATAGATTCCACATATTATTGGCAGTGCATGTTGAATGTGGCTCCAACTTATTAGCCGTCATTTGACAACCCTAGTATGATTTACACCTATATTGAAAACAATTTATAATTATGAAAATATGGTTTTGGAGGGCAGCATCTGCAACGACTTGGGGCAAGAAAATTCGTGTTACAAGGGATGGGTCGTATAGGCTGCTCTCCATATGCCATCACTACGTATAAAACAAATGGATCTTGCTATGAAGTGATGAATAATGCTGCGGGAATATTCAATGGCAAGCTTAGATCTCTAGTGGACCAATACAATAACCGGGCTCCTGATTCCAAATTCATCTTTGTAAACAACACAGCCAGAAACCTTGGCATCGTCAATACCGGTGGTATGTATGCATTTCGATTTTCTTACACTTTTTTTCACATCCAATCATGATTTTAAATTGCGGTGGTTGCCGTGGGATTGTGTGAGTCAGAAAAAATCTTTACATTATGAAAAAATACAACTGATAATGTGATCGTAATTACCATTGTGATGCGATTATAGATTGTCAAAATATCTTAACCTCGTGGACCGTTGTTTAAAACCATGCATCCTATAGATTAAAGCATTTGAATGTCTTACGCAACACAATCTGGTCCATGTGTGTTTCAGGTTTCACTGTAACGAATGCTTCTTGCTGCCCAATAGGGTTGAATGTGCTGTGTGTTCAGAATTCAACAGCATGCCAGAATAGGGCTCAACACGTGTTTTGGGATGGGCTCAGTACCACAGAAGCTTTCAACAGATTCGTTGCAACCCTTGCTTATAATGGTTCTAATCCAGCCTTCACTTACCCAGGGAATATCAAGAGCCTTGTTCAGTCCAATTACAATACGTCCTTAAATAATTAAGAAATCCTAAGAACATATTGTTTCTGTGTTAATTTATTGGAAATCATCAAATTATGTGAGTCTCACTCCTTATTAACCGAGTCTCACCTAATTTTATAGTTTCCAATAAATTTTATAAGATATAATATCAACCTAAATAAGTGCGGAGTAAATAATAGTCTTCGATTTCTTTTATATAAGTGCGGAGATACATATTGTTTATCAAAGTTATAACGTTATTAAATTTCCAAGTAAATTACACTTGTCCAGCCCTTTGAGAAATGTAACTATATATTATCTCCCCTTATATTAAAATATAAAATATAAAGTTTAGTTCATTTAACTTGATACTATAAAAAATACTCTTAAAAAGATTACATCTTTCTTTCCTAAGATTCTGTAAAAAAATCTTTCTTTCCTAAGATATGCTCATATGCAAGTACTGCACTGCACTTTCCTAATATAGGACATTTAACAAATACTGTTAATTAGAGAATATTTATTAAATGATATTGAAAATATATTTTTAATCAAATATATATTAAAATATTTTTAATTTACCGATTAAGTTAGTCTTCACTCACCTGATACCTTATCATTGTTTCCTTTCTATGCCTCAACGTTGCTATATATATATCACAAAACTTTTGATTTGAAAATATATAAGATTGGTTTCATGATTGGAAAATAGGAGTTTAAGGGTGAAGGAAGAAGGGAGAGGAAAAGCTTTTGAGTTTAAAAAAATTTCTAATTCCAAATTTGTCATTAGTAATAAAACTTAAAAGCTAAGAGAGAAAGAATTTATGACTGAAAATATATTATAAAAAACAAATAACTTAGTAACATATTTTTGTAAAAAATGTACAAATATATTAATAAATGGTTTTCTGGTTAAAATATTATATGTTAATTAACAGAAACTATTATTAGAATTTCTATAGAAATATAAAAATGGTTTGTAGTGTAATTTGATCTGAGACAATTAAGACAGACACGCAGCAGGGTTAGCATGCCAATGCTAGAAAGAAAAATTGTGGTATGCTTTTAACCACGACCAACCCAAGAATAATATTTTCTGTAAAATTTGCCCTTTGTCCAGGCTCTTTCCATCAAAGATCACAGCATTTCTCTGATACCAAATGCTCCACGTGAAAGCTCCCCAGAATATTGACCACCATTCCCTAACTTTAAAAGGCATTTGTGATAATCTAATTGAAAATTCATCCAAAATGATGATGAATATTTTTTATGATTTTCGTAATAATTAAATCGGAAGTATATTCAAAGTAATTATTATTGAGGATAAATTTTTTTAAACTTGAAAAAATAAATTTAAAATAAATGCTTCTTATATAAATATATTTTTTTAAAAAAACAGATAAAATTTATTTTTCAAAAAATATAAAATTGTTTATTTTAAGTTAAAAAATAATTTAGACAAACACATCAAAAAATCATAAAATTTTTATTTTATTTAAAAAATACTTGTTTTAAAAAATAAACTTAAGCAAACTAGTCCTAATTCTTTAAAAAAATTGCTTATTACTTATTTTGATCAATGAAAGTGATTATTACTAAAGCTTTATATTTTTATTTTTTTAATTTTAAATTTAAATTTAAGGATTAAAATATCAACCAGTTTTTTCATTGGCTATAATAGCTTTTATTTTTATTTTTAGTGCATTTTTTAGAGTTCATTCATTAATTTTTATTTAAATATTTTAGTTTTATTATTATTATTTATCTTTATTTATATCCTTTAAGTAGTTAATCTATTAATAATTGAATCTTATTATTTGAATTAATTCTATTGGATAATTATTGCGTTAAAAAAATCACCTAGCATAGTGCCTTACATAATCATCAAGACAATTAAATGTGGGTTGCCTAATCATATCATTTCCTATACAAAATGAAGCCGAAGACCATTTAGGATTATTTTCTTATTTATTTTTACCTCATCCAATAAAAAATAGATAAATAAATGTTAATGAATGTCCTTAGATATCAATTAAGGAATTAAAAGAATAAAAATATTTATTAACACGTATGAAGTTATGTTTATAATTTTTTCTATACACTAATGATTTTTATTAATAATTTTTTCTTTTGATTTTTAACCAATTTCTTAAGGAATTAAGATATTGATTAATGCGACCCAAGTGCCTATATCTGGCTTTCTTCCTGAAAAAGCGAGATCTTTTTAGGCATGAGAAAATAACCAAATAACAAATATATAACCAATGCAAACCAATCCCGCAAAGCTCAGGGTTAATTCGAACCAACTACAAACGGATGGAAAACACTAACAGAGTATCAGAAGCGATACATGCATGGAGCATAGCAGCATGCATAGGTAAAGATTAAAATTAACAGAAAAATTAAAGTCCCCCCAAAAAAGACAATACATGCATGCAGTCAATACCGTTGCCAAAACATAATGATAACATTAAAATTATTGAAGCAATCAAATGAAATGAAATCAAATATGAAGTTTTATAATCAAAGTTCAATATATATGAGTTTTTTTTTTCATTTTTTTACATCATGTTTCAAAGATTTTTTTTTTTTTTTAAAAAGTTGTTTTGGATAGACCGGAAAATTCTGTATATATATCTAAAACCATTAAGCTAATACAATCCGTATCAATATTAATTTACCCAATTCAACGGTCTGAATTATTAATTAGAGCTTCTTTTGTAGACCTTCTGTTGTTATTAATTAGTAACGAAACTTGCCTAACTCGTCATCTTTGCAATAATGTTAGTTACTGCTTCATTAGTTTCATTGTAAGAAAAAAAATCTTCCAACTAGGACACACACTGCCACCCCAACCTTGTAATTTCTGGATCATAATAACCCAACCTACATCGAGATGGAAGCTAAGACTAAGCCATGGTTGGTTCTATCTCTATTTCTATATATTGGCTGCAAATTGCATGCAACAATTTTAACATGAATATTTTATTTTTATTTCAGTCGAAGAATATTGAATTAGATTTCTCCCTTTAATTTTATCGTTAAAACTTGTTCAAAATAATCCAAAATATATAAGTTTAGCATAATTAAAACTCAAATGTAAATATACAAAAAAAGTAAATATTAAAATATTTTCATTATTGAAACTTGCAAGTTTTTAAACTCATATATCATTCATATAAACAAAACTTAAGTTAATGAATATATAAATAAAAAATTAAATAAATATTATTTTTATTAGAACTTGTGACTATAAGAATATAAAAGAATAAGATTAAAAGGTTGTAAATACAAAAGATAAGAAACAATGAAAAATTCATTAAAGTTAAACATAGTAATAAATTAAAATAATATATAAAAATAAAATTTAAGATAAGAAACTAAAAATCTAAAATACTAAACAGTTAAGTAAAGTGCGTAATCAAAATTAAATGAAATTGAATTCAAATTTTAATAATTAAAGTTCAAAAGGAATTTTTTTCTTTAACATATCATATTTTATTTTAAAAGAGACTTTTTATATTAAAAAGAGAAAAATATGATTTTAGTTTCTGCGTTTTATCCCGTTCAAATAGATTAAAATCAATATAATATTAAATATATTAAAACATAAATTATTTGATTATCTTGTTATTGTTTAATTTTAATAAAATTTAACATAAACAATAATTATATAGATATAATCCAATAATTAGTTACATTATATTATATATTAAGTTATAAAAATAATATAATAATTATTAAAATTACATCAATATAATTTAATTTTTTATTTTTTTTCTTAAATTTGGTTTTAATTTTTATACTTTCAAGCATCCTTTAACTTTTAATAATATTAGAATATAATCCTTCTTTTTTGTTTAAACTTCACAAGTGACAGTTTTTTCCTGTCACAAAGTGAAAAATAGAATTAAATTCACATAATTTTTATAGATGACTAAATGGAAAATAAAGAAACTAAAATCAAAGTTTGAATATCAAATCAAGATATATCATGAAACTAAAAAAAAAAGCCGTTGAACGTGCTTGCCTGCTGCTGCTTGGTGTATGTTTACTTTTCAACACAGGAGTTGAGCAAAATGCAAAAACAAGGATATATGGTCGCACGTTCATCAAGGATTTCGTGTTCATCGGTGCAAATTAAATTGAAATATTTATTAGTTTGGACCTTCTTTGCTTTTATTAGTAACAAATTGCCAAATTCGTCATCTTAGCACTAATGTCACCTTAATTTGGTTAACAAACAAGAAAAACATGCCAAACTCGTTGTCCTTCAATATTTCTTTATTCTGACTACTTAATAATAATAATAATAATCTTCCAAATTTTGAACAACTTTGTCACCCCACCCCATATATACATGTACCTTTCATCTTTCACTTGCCACACTCCTTACTTCCTGGATCATATATATATAGTAACCCAAACTCTTTTGTCTCATTAGCTTTTCTACCTAGCTACATCGATCAAGATGGAAGCTAAGACTAAGCCATGGTTGGCTCTATCTCTATTTCTATTGGCTACAAATTGCATGCAACAATGTGTCCATGGAGAATCGCAAGTGCCTTGCATGTTCGTCCTTGGGGACTCTCTATCTGACAATGGAAATAACAACAACCTTCAAACAAATGCAAGTTCCAATTACAGACCATATGGCATCGACTACCCAACAGGCCCCACCGGAAGATTTACCAATGGAAAAAATATAATTGACTTCATTAGTAACCTTCTCTATACTTAATTCACCATTTTTTCCAATCACCAAAAAGATAAATAAAATAAAAAAGCTTATCTTTACTTGATCATCCCATGAGTCCTTAATTAATTTCCCAGTTCTATTTTCTTACTTACCTTCATATAATAACGTTTAACCATTATTGCAGGTGAATATTTGGGATTTACGGAACCCATTCCACCCAATGCAAACACTAGTGGCTCGGACATACTTAAAGGTGCCAACTATGCATCTGGAGCAGCTGGTATTCTCTTTAAGAGCGGCAAGCACCTGGTATTAATCCAGCAAATTACATTCATCTTTTGTTTTTTTAAATTACACATAACATCATTTTTTTTTTAAATTTCTACATCGACTCTTTTATATTTAAAAATGTTATAGTAATACTCCTTATATATCAGTTACACTAGCCCCTTAATGTTTGAAAATATTACACTCTCTAATTGTTTTTTGATGTAATTTTATAGGATTTGTGTTTGAATGCTGACACATGCATGCCACTAAATTAGTGTTAAACAATGCAGGGTGACAATATTCATTTGGGAGAACAGATTAGAAATCACAGAGCAACGATTACCAAAATCGTTAGACGACTTGGAGGAAGTGGCAGAGCTAGAGAATACCTTAAGAAGTGCTTGTATTACGTGAACATAGGTAGCAATGATTACATAAACAATTACTTCCTTCCCCAGTTTTACCCAACAAGCCGCACCTATACCCTTGAGCGATATACGGACATTCTTATAAAGCAGTATTCTGATGATATAAAGGTATTTTACAATTTTCTATTTGTTTTTTTCACTTTCTCTAATTGTCTCACAAATTGACGTGGGGTTACTTTTATAAATAAATTGAAATCAAACTACTGGATCAAGTATTATAATAGTAGGCCTGGATAGTTTTTGGAGGTGTGCTTTCGGGTCTTATAGTTTATAGAGGTCTCCTACGTAATGGTTCATTTACCTATACATTTACATTTCTGCAAAAAAAACTTGTATAAAAAGTTATTAAAAAATTATTTTGCGTGAAAATTGAAAATATGATTAGTTTTGCCTTTTTTTTATTCTAATAGTTGAAAATTTTAATATAGAATGAGTGCAAAAAAATACTATAATTTGATATTAGTGGTCTTGACTTTTTTTCCCTATATTAAAGATATTGAAAGAAATACTAACAATAAAAATTAATGCCTTATTATGAGTATAAATCATACCTCTGACTTATTAAAATATTCAACTAACTAATTTATAAAGATTAAGAACTTTAGTTAAAAATATTATATTTATATTGAATTAATATTTTTTTTCCAAAAATATACCTAAAACTATACCTATAGGAGAAAATAACAAACGGATTATATTTCTCTCGGTATCATGTCATCCTAGAATTGACTTTAATGGATTATATTTCTCTCGTTATCATGCACCTATTTTCAGTTCAGTTCCAGACTTTTTGTCTTTGTATATTTCAGCCGATAGTGTTGGTATATCTTTTTATAGAGGTTTCTAGTTTTGGGGGCTTTTAGCTCTTGTTGATGACTAAAAAGAGGTATTTAAAAAATAAAATTGATATAGGTGGCATTTTACATTGAACCTTATAGAAAGAATCAAGTCACGCTTTAATTTAAACTTTATAATAGGTATTATACTAAAAATCAATTTGTCTAAATGCATGTAATGATTGTACAGTATTTTAATAATACTTGTAGTTATTATCTCTATCAAAAGAAGGTTTTTGAAATTAATTTTTTTTAGATTCAATTTTTGATAAATTTTGTTAAAGATTATGATTATCCTACTCAATTTGAACAAAATTATCTTCAATGAAAAATATATGTAATCTCTACTAAAAAAAAGTGAAATGTTAAAATTACTTAATTATGAAACTTTAATTAAGAATTTACAATTCAAAAAACTATAAAATAAAATGAAATTTGGCGATTATAGTAGAGTATGACTCGAGTATAAAATTTTCCTAAAATACCCATAGTATTAAACCAATGTCTTCAACAAATAAAAAATAAAAAAGGATAACTAATGTCCCGTGTAAATGATTTCTACATGAGTGAAACTTTCAGCACCTCCAAATTTTGCTTCAGGCACCCCATTATATTAGGAAATGGTCAATATGTAATGTAAAATTACATTATAGATTAAACATTACGTAATGTAATGAGATGATAGGGTGGTGCAGGAAGCAACACTCCGTCTACATGGAGTGGGTTGCAATTGATTTTGAACCAAATGCGAGCCAAAACCTGGCCTCCTTAAAACTTTAAGCTGCTTTAAAAATTGAGGAAAATAAATTAACGGAATCATTTTGTAATATATATGTATATATATTAGAAGTTTCACTAGAAAAATTCAAAATAAATAACCAAATTAACAAAAATGTGATTTTTTAGGAGTAAAAAACTTAATTAAGTTAACAAAATTAGAGGGTGGGTTCAAAGTTCAAACAACGACTTTTTCCACACTCTAATTTTCATACTCATGCTATATCCTTTTTTAAAAAATATTTTTACCTTTCTTTTTAATAACATTATTCATCATATCTTTTTCCTTTGCTGATCTCTTTTCTCAAGGCATGTCAAATAATCTTTTCTTTTTAAGATCCTAATAGGACAAGGACTTCAAACGTTCAAAATAGGTTCATTGTCCTCGTATTTCAATTTTCACACATGCATATGTAATTACATAAAGATAATTATTTGTACTAATTATTAACTTTGGGCCACTAATATTAATGGATGAGTACAGAAACTGCATAGGAGTGGGGCAAGAAAATTCGCGATAGTTGGGCTGGGTCTTATAGGATGCACTCCAAATGCCATATCTAGGCGTGGGACAAATGGAGAAGTGTGTGTTGCTGAGCTCAATAATGCTGCGTTCCTATTCAGTAACAAGCTTAAATCTCAAGTGGACCAATTCAAAAACACCTTCCCTGATTCCAAATTCAGCTTTGTAAACAGCACAGCTGGAGCCCTTGATGAATCCCTTGGTACATACACATTTCCATTTTCTTAACACATTCTAGATCAAGATATAAGATGAATTGGATGATTAAGAAATAAAACATAATAAATTCTTTTTACTAACCATGCATTGTCCGTGTGTAACACGTTTCAGGTTTCACCGTTGCGAATGTTCCTTGTTGCCCTACGAGGCCAGATGGACAGTGTGTTGAGAATGGAACACCATGCCAGAATAGAAATGCACACGTGTTTTATGATGAATACCATGTCTCATCAGCTGCCTGCAATTTCATTGCAATGGGTTCAGTAAGCCAATTCCAGAACCTTGTTGAGTCTTGATGATTATTCAGTTCAAACTACATATATATGTATGGTTGTGTCCTTAAAAAAAATTCTTATCATGCATAATATACAACTTGTATTAATCTGAATGTGTGCCGAGTTCAATCCGGCAAAACATGTTATTAAATAGTCTCGTTGTGCCTTTTCTTTATACCCACCTATAAAATAAATATACTACACGACCTTAATGTTTATCATCAATCATATAATGTTTTTATATTTCAGAGTAAATTTTATTCTGTTCCATTGTTTGAAGATGTGAGTATTATATATAGTTATATACTACTCCTTTTATTCTCTTGTGTTGAAATATATAGATAAGGATTGCTGATAACACATTCTCTTGTTGTATTGAAACTTAGTGCATTTAATTTAACATGGTTCATTAGTTGGTTTTGGGCCATGCTGGTGAACAAGTTGTCGTTTTTTAATATTGTACTGATGTTTACTATCTCCACCTTCTTTTAGCGATTGTATCATCAACATTTAAACGAATCATATTACTGTAAAAAAAAAAGTAACTGACAATATAAGCCATCAAGTTGGTTGATATTCTTTTTCTTTTACCCAGACATGATATGGAGTTTATCAACTGTATTGATAATTAAATACCACTCGAATTTGGATTAATAATTTATTGGTATCAAGTATATTATTATAAACATATTAATAAATTATCACTAAATAAAGAAAAAAAACAAGAAAGTAAATAAACTAGTTTTTATATATTAAAATATCAATTTGGTTCATTACGTTTTTAAAAATCTTATTTTAGTATTTTATATTCACAAATTGATCCATTTTAGTATTTTAAATTGGCACAATTTTTATTACATTTAAAAAAAATTATAAACTCAGGATCTCAACTACTACCTCCTCCACTTCAAAAGGAAAACAGAAAAAAGAATAAAAACAAAAACTACCAAGTTATTATCCTAATCCTCCATAACGCAAGAGGAAGGTGTACTACGGTATGTGGATGGTGGGCCCACTGTCGCGTCTGATCGTTTTCCGTCTGAAATGTACAGAAACTTGGTCCTGACATTGAGGTGCCATTTCTTTTGAGTTTTGACAAAAAACAAAAACGACAAAGACATTTCTTACCTATGCTTCTTCTGATTCTGTATTTTAATATAATATATTAAATAATATTTTTTTCGATTTCGATTATAAGAAAAAAAATATTTTACTTTTTATTAAGAAAATTAATTAATTATATTAAATTGTGATAATTTTAATTAAAAAATAAATATTTTTTTCTAAATTATTCTTTATTGAAATTTGATATTAAACATAATTTTTTTTATCTTATTAAATGAAATTTATTTTAGAGAAAATTTTATCAAATAAAATATAAGTAATTAATATTTATTTATATTTGAGATAAAAAAATACTTTTATTGATTATATTGAAGATTGGTTAGAGTAGTAATTTTTTCAATGCACAAATATTTCATCTAAACACATGTTTGATGAATTTAAAATTTTCAATTTAAAACTTTTTTGTGAGACAGAGAGAGAGGGAAAAGCATGCAAGAATCATAACATAAACAATCACAAGTTGATGATAGAATAGAAGTGTGCTTATATAATAACATGTATAATTTTTTGAGCATATTTTAATCTGCGCGCAGAGATCAAAACAGCATGAGATTAGCAGCAAAATTCCAAGAAAAGATTAATTTAGTGACTTAGAGGACACTTGATCATTAAACCAAAATTAATCAAATCCCGAATCCTTAATATAGGATTTCTCTTGAAATTTATTGATGTTGAATTGGTTAATTTCGGGGTCACACTAGAATTGAATCAAGAATTGTGATTAAATCTTTAGAAATTAATAGTAGGCCCGATTAGAAAACTTTACAAGTTGATTAGTCATTTTATTAAATCAAATTCTTTCTTGATTTTAATATGTTTTCTCTCTTAAACATTCAAATCCTCATTTTCTAACGTTCCTAAGTGGTTGACAGCAATTAAAAATCCTTGAGAGATTACCCATGTCATTTGCCTTGTATAGTAAGTTTACTTGTTATTTGACCTGTGTACAATCACATATCACAGGGACGGGAGCTAGTCTTGGATGGCAAGGGTGACCAAATTTAAAAATTAAAAATTTCACCACTAAATATATAA
This sequence comes from Glycine max, assembly GCF_000004515.6. Classification (NCBI taxonomy): domain Eukaryota; kingdom Viridiplantae; phylum Streptophyta; class Magnoliopsida; order Fabales; family Fabaceae; genus Glycine; species Glycine max. The sequence goes on along the minus strand of NC_038251.2, from coordinate 6,838,291 downwards.
GTATAAGATTTCATACAAAAATATTCATAATTATATGTTTCAAAACATTAATTATATTTATATTCTAGAGAAAAATCTATAAAAGAATACGAAACGTCTCTCCTATATACATGCCACAAAAATAATCTATAAATGAACTTAATTAAATTTTATAAAAAAATTATTTTGAATGTATACTAGTAAACATTCAATAAAAAAATAAAATCATCTTTTAGCTTGTTGCAAAGTATAATCTTAACTATATTTATAACTAAAAAAAATAGCTATAGACTCTTGCCCTTGAGGCCACGAGCACATTGGAGTCTTATACAAAAAATACCTAGAAAAACAAAGATAAGAGCAGTAAAACAAAGAAAATATATATAAAAAAAGTAATAATAGGAAGAAAGAATATTTGTTGATAGGTGTCAAAACTCAATAATCCTTTTGTATATGATAATTTTTTTTTTTTACATATATTAAAAGTAAATAATACATGATAATATAAAGGTCTTTTACATTGTCACTAAATCATAAATTACAATATATATGATAATTTTGTTTAATGGTATAATAATTATTATAAAGTTATAATAAAAATAATTTTTAATTTGTTGATAGCCTAAAAAATTATATTTATATCAGCAATAGATGTCTATTAAATTCTTAAACTAGATTGTATTTCCTATATTTTGATTAATTTTTATCTTAAAAAAATATATTTTCTCCTAAAATAATGTCCAGTGTACGACAAAGGAGACAGCCTTCAGCCTCTCCATGTATTATGGGACAAAGTTTTATAAAATATATACTAGCTCGTGCTGCGCACGCATTAATAAATTATTCTGTAATAATATCTATAAATCAAGATGATTAGAAAAGAGAGTAAATAATCACTCTAGTTCTTAAAATTGGAAAGTATTGTCACATTATTAATCTCTGAAACTAAAATTATATTAAATAAGTCTCTAAAATATCAAATTAAATAAGTCCTTAAATTTAATTACTTACTGTGATTTCTTTTCTCCAAACTTATGTTAATAATGCGCCTTCCAATTTTAGGAATTAAACTACTAAAGTAACTATTCATTCATTATAAAAGTTGTGTTTTATTTTGATAGACATTTATTCATTATAAAAGTGACTAATGCATGTAAGTTTAAATAAATATTTGGATAAAATATGTTTTTGGTTTTTCTCAAATTTGTAATTTTTTTCTTTTAGTCTCTCTAATTTTAAAATCTCAAATTTTCATCCTTCTAAATTTAAAATAAATCACCTTTGATCTTCAAAGTACTTAAATAACACTTTATAGAAGGGTAAAAAAAAAATTAAGATAAAAAAAACACATATTTCAAAATTAGAAAGACTTAAAATCAACGAAAACTTTTCGACATACCAAAAACATATTTTGTTCCTAAATATTTTGAAGAAGATCGACAAATTACAAATGGGTACTTATCAACTTGATCGTCAATATTACACCTTGGTCCTCTCATACTCATAATATATACTGGGGCCCGAAGAACTAAAGCTATAACATTACTATGGTATAAGTTAATTAATACATTTCTTGGCAAATCAAACCAATGTACAGGAGTAATTAATAGTTACCCTCCGTATTAGGGAAAAAAGAGTATCAGAAGTTATATATGCGTACACATAAAATTCTGCATTTTAGAAATTCGGACTGAAATTGCTAATCAGGGATATAGGGAGTAATATAAATATATAAAGATTACTTATCTGAAGACTGAGGATGACGTACGATTTGATACCATATTTTGGGCTTACTCTTTGATTTGGTTGGTAGCTTCAGAAAAGTATTGGATTTATGATTTCGGGAAACTGTCCACATTAAATGGTTTCGGATGATATGAGCTGAGAACACTGTGTTCACTAAGTCACTAAATTAATCTTTTTAAAAAATAAAGTCACTAAATTATTTTTCTAAACTGATTCTTAATTTATCAAACCAATGATTAAGCAATAAGTTAGCATCATAGACCAATGACACAAGTGATAATAATTTGTAATTTTTACTCAAATAATCTAAGATTCAAATTTTTATTAATTTTTAAGTATGAAATAAATTATACATTCATCAGAAATAATTTATATTAATATCATGTCAAAATAAAAATAAAAATAAAAACTATCATCGTATATGCTATTAATCTCAAAACAGATAGGGGGAATTGTTGTGTATTTTCGGTTGCCAAAAGTCAGAAGACGCTCCCACGTGGTGTAAAGTTGAGAGTAAATTTTAACCCAAAACACACAGTACACTGTACACCCATGCATATAGTCTCACTTTGTAGGGTGTGGATAAAGATTGGTGGACAATTCCACTGCAGTACACCAAGAAAAAAAAAAGAAAAAGAGAGATTGAAAAGTAGGAGAGAAAATGATTTGAGTTGGGTTAAATTTAGTCTTATTTTTAACTTAATTTAATTAAATTTAGGTTTAGTTATTATGGGAATTCTTATATTTTAAATTGGTTTATAAAAATTTAGGTTTAACTAAAAATTTCCAGGATCTAATTAAAATATATAGTAAAAATATGAAAATTTGTGAATCAATTTAAGCTTAAATTTAATTGAGTTGAATTAGGTTGGATAATACTTAAACACACACAAACAATCATTATCAAAATATTGAAAAGTCAAAATAGTAATCATAAAACAATAATTATAAAACTGCTTAGCAACTAACGACTAGTATTCATAAAACATGAAATTGGATAATTAATATTATTTTTATATTTTTGTAACTCACAATCTCACATATGACACATAAAATTAGACAACTGGTATTTTTATTTATATTTATTTTGTAGTTGGGTTGGATCAAATTGATTGAATTTGTAATTCATAAACTTGTTACTCAATCTAATTCTAATTCTAATTGTGTACTAAAAAAATTCAACCAATCCAACTTATACAAAAATGTAATTAGGTAGGACGGATTCACAAATTGGGTGTGATTTGCTTATACCTGTATCAAGAATGAGAAATTTGAAAAATAATGTGCTAATAAGGTGTTTGAAATGATAGATTTACATATAATTACTTTTCCAAAATTTTCTACATTTTTTTCTAGTTTATTTTTTTATGATAAGTATATAATGTGTGTTTTATGTTTTCAGGAAATTAAATATATTCGTTTTTCATTTTTTTTTATAACATTACTCATATATAATAGAGTTGAAGAGATTGATAAGTGTTATAGATTTGGGCTTTAAAGTTTTTTAATCCTATAAAATATTATTGCATTAGTCTTTTATGTAATTAAAGGACTGAATTAATTGCTTTATACAGTGAACATATTTATTTATCATGAGTTCTCATTATATAAAGATATATTTATCACATTCATTAAAAATAAATACTTGTTACAAACATTTTTGAAGCACCAAACAAAAGCCTCTCACGTATTGTTTGTTGGAAGGAGACGTTGTGGGGAGAGGGAATTAGTTGAGGGGCCATCATCTTTTGAACTTTGACACTTTAGACAGTTAGTTGGAGAGGGAATTAATTGAGGGGCCATCATCTTACCATGTCTCCTTATAGTGTCTAAGAAGTTGCCACGTCCATCTTACCATCTCTTGAGATATGATGAACACCTTTACACGTCTTCTCTTTCCCATGGAGTGAAGTTGCATGATTCCATCCTATAATAATGATCTTGTCCATGGATGATTTGCACAACATACATCTACATATATTATGTATGTATGTATGTATGTAGTATTTGTTTTCTGACCAAACTGCAAACTGAAAGTCAATGTCTTATCTGACTGTACTGAAACTATCTTAGCCACATGTTTTATGTCAAAGGGGTTAAATTAAATGTACTATCAATTTTCATGTAGTTCTACAAGCATTCCAATAATGGCGCGTGTCCCACGGGTAATAAACTTAATAAAATACATACCCTCAATACTCAATTCATTGCTCTAGCTCTTTTGTTTTTATTTGCGGTAAGTTAAACATGTCTAACCAATCATTCTTCATGTGTTTTATTTTGATTCACTAAATATAAGATATCAGTGTTTACCGGTACTGGTCATATGTGAATTTGAATGATCTGAATTGGATAATTTGTTTATTTGGATTAATATTAAATCGAATAAATTAAAATCATACGGGTTGAATCGCATATTTAAATTTATAAATCCGATTAAAATTGAACTGAATCGATCAAAAGTTTTAGAGTTATTTGGATTAGTGTTGAAATTTTTAAAGTATTATTGTTAGGTACATTATTATTTGTTTTATATTTTTTATATTAAATTATTGTTATGTTTATAATATTAATAAATTATATTTTATATCAATTAAATTTGATTGTAACAAATTTAGTTATAACGAAGCTTATTACAAGAAATTAGTTGGTAGAAAATAGTTATGATTCATATTATTATAATACATCTCATTGAAAAATATTTTATTTTAATTTATATTAGTCTATTGTAAAATATTATGTTGATGATATTAAATGAATCAATTTTACTACTTTGAGACATTTGATGATATTACATTGAATATTTGGATGTATCATGATGTAAAATAATAATTCTAAAGAAAAAAGATCTAATTAAGTGAGTAATTTGTTAGCTTGAATCGAATCAAACTGTTCATGAATGAGTTAAGTTTTAAAAAAATTGTGAAAATTAAAGTGAACCAAACCGATCAAATTTGATTAAATTGAATCTTAAATTTAGCTAAAACTAGCCAAAATCGGCCCACGAATACTCTATATAAGGGAGACAAAGCTTCATAACCATTACCACACCACCCTACTACATTCCCACCTTTAGTCTTGTTCTTAGAGATGGCTTGTGAAACCAAGTCATGGTTGGTTATGTTTCTTGTTTTCTTGGTTGCTAATTGCATGCAACATTGTGTCCACGGGGTGTCTCAAGTGCCTTGCCTTTTTATCTTTGGGGACTCTATGTCTGATAGTGGAAACAACAATGAACTTCCAACCACTTCAAAATCTAATTTCAGACCATATGGGATCGACTTTCCATTAGGACCAACTGGGAGATATACCAATGGCCGAACAGAAATTGACATAATCAGTAACATTTCTTTACACTAATTAAGATCCTCTTGTTTTTCCTTAAAGTATATATTTAGCATTCAGTACAGCAATTAAAGATTTTAAATTCAAACCTCATTATGAATTGTTTTGAGTTGTGATGGACTACCTTCTGTTAATTAACTCAGCAATTTTTTAGTAGTGGTGAAAGAATAAAAACTATATTTATTTATAGAGCCAAGTGTCCTTTCTCTTGCTCTATACATTTTGTTCAAGCTCACACTAGAGTTCTACAATTGCAGCTCAATTTCTGGGATTTGAGAAATTTATCCCACCCTTTGCAAACACTAGTGGTTCAGACATACTTAAAGGTGTTAACTATGCATCAGGTGGATCTGGTATACGCAACGAAACTGGCTGGCATTATGTATAAATCAAAGAGTCTTGTTTCTTTCTTTTCTTGATCTTCAATTGGTTTATGGTAGAGCGCTTGTGTTACAATTCTCATGCATGCTACTAAATTAACGCAAATGCAGGGTGCTGCTATCGGCTTGGGATTACAGTTAGCAAATCACAGAGTCATAGTATCTGAAATTGCTACCAAACTTGGAAGTCCTGACTTAGCTCGACAATACCTTGAAAAATGCTTGTATTATGTGAACATAGGCAGCAATGATTACATGGGCAATTACTTCCTTCCCCCGTTCTACCCAACAAGCACCATTTATACCATTGAGGAGTTTACACAAGTTCTGATTGAAGAGTTATCTCTGAATTTACAGGTATCCATTGAAATTTTGTTACACAAATGATTAGAATATGAATAATTTTAAATCCTATCATAATATCTACTAACAGTTTTACTTGTTTTGTACAGAAAGTATTAAACTCCTTTATGTTTCGAAGACATTAAATGCATTAACTTTTTCATTTAATATTTTGTTTATTATAAAATATCTAAAGAATTTGTAGGTGTTTATATTTAATATTTGATCGTGTCTCGAACAACATTATCTCTCAACGAAGAAATCATGAGAAATCAAAAAAGAAAGATTTGTAGGACGATATAATAATAATAATAGCATGTCAAATGAAGTTACACCATATATGATATGATGGTTGAGCAGGAGAATTTGATTTGTATGGGCAGGCTTTACATGACATTGGAGCAAGAAAGTATGCCTTGGCTGGGTTGGGCCTTATAGGATGCACCCCAGGTATGGTGAGTGCTCATGGGACAAATGGATCATGTGCTGAAGAGCAAAATCTCGCTGCATTCAATTTCAATAACAAGCTTAAAGCTCGAGTGGATCAATTCAACAATGATTTCTATTATGCTAATTCCAAATTCATCTTTATAAACACTCAAGCATTGGCCATTGAGCTTCGCGATAAATATGGTAATGAACTTGGTTCTCTTATTCTTCACTCCACTTCTCTAAATTAAAAGCAATATAATTGATTGTTTTCCACTGACGTTTTTTTTTATCAATAAATGTTAATTGTTAGTTTTTGTTAACAGGAGGATCAAACTTGCGACCTTTTCAATAATTGAGGTGTGTACAATACATATAACCATACATATTTGATGTGTCTCAGGTTTTCCGGTTCCGGAAACTCCTTGCTGCCTACCGGGATTAACAGGGGAGTGTGTTCCTGATCAAGAGCCGTGCTATAATAGGAATGACTATGTGTTTTTTGATGCTTTCCATCCCACCGAGCAATGGAACCTACTCAATGCATTGACATCTTATAATTCTACCACTAATTCAGCCTTCACTTATCCAATGGATATCAAGCACCTTGTTGATCATGAAATTAAGATGGAATTGGAGCTCACAAATGAGTCCACTTCACAACTTAGTGCCACTGAATAAGTTCTGGTTATCATGTAGTCGTTCATATGGAGTTGAAATAATTGTGAGTTGAATATGTATTAAGTAATGGCCTGCCACTGAATTGAACGACAAAGTGGAATGAATCAAGTGAATAAATTGGCTATCCTGCCTCGAATATGATCCAATTTGTATTGAATTGTTTGATTGGCTATGCCGTGTATGCTGTCATGGAATGCAGGGACAATTGTTGTTATGGAATGCAAATCAAAATCAATGCACCATAATGATTTGGTTCCTACATTCTATCGCTGAAATCAGTTTTTATACTGATCATCCACATTTCTTTGATGAAAAACAGCATCTGCCATTTAGTTAATATATTTATTGTCATATAAGTCATATGTTTTGAAATTAATCTAATAAAACTATAAGAATTAAAAATCAGAAGAAATAAATAATAGAGAGAAGTATTACAGAAGAGATGGAGAACAGATAGTTCTCTTATCATTCCACAAATGAAGTATCCTTTTTTATTGGTATAAAGCTACAACTCAAAAATCGCATGATTTAATGTATAAAGGTGAAATATATATAGTCATAATTTTCAAGGGAATATGGACCACAACTAATAAATATGTACAAGTTGAAATTACTTTGATGGCGAGTTGAAATATATATATATTTTTGGTACATAAGTTGAAAATGTTCTAATCAAAGTTAAGTTAAAAATATTTTTATAAACAATTAATGGAAAACATATTTAATCAGTCATAATATGTGGGTTAATTTTCCTTGAGTCTTGTTTCAACGATGGGTTGTGTCAGTTAGAAGTTTTTAAATTTCTCATTAAGTCTACCAAAATAACCCGTCTTTTATGGTATGTTAAATAACAATTAAAGATGTGTGGGGCCGTGGTAAACCTGATGGTGTCTAAGAAGCTGCCACGTGTCCATGTCCATGCGGATAAGGCCTCTTGAGATGAACATCTTTATTACGAACTGAACTTCATCTTCTCTTCTGCCATGGCCATTTCATCTGCATCCGATTTCATAAATGATTTGCACAGCATATGTTATGCCTTGCAATTTCAAGATGTGATTTGAGTATGTATTTACATTACAATTCCATCACATTGGTTTTTTAACCAAAATAAAATTCAATATTTTATCTGATTGTCATTGTACTGCTGAAAAATCTTAGCCACATGTTTTATACAAAATAAGAGAAGTATACTGTCAAATTTCATGTACTTTCTACAAACATTGCAATACTGGAGCCAGACTGGTAACTTAATAAAAATATATGCTTTCATTGCCGTAGACCTTTGTTGCTATTTGCAGTACATGTTTAGTTGTTTAGTTGCCATTTGCTAGAGCCAAACCAATCATTCTTCATTTGATCTCTGTGTCTTTACTTTGATTCAAAGGCTACAAGACTTCACAACTACCTTTAGTTTTGTTCTTTGCTCTTGTTCCTCATTTCCTGGATCATAACCCAACCTCTTCAATTTGCCTCATCAATTCCTCTTCTAAGAGATGACTTGTGAAACCAAGACATGGTTGGTTATGCTTCTTTTCTTGGTTGCTAACTACATGATGCAACATTGTGTCCATGGGGTATCCCAAGTTCCTTGCCTTTTCATCTTTGGGGACTCTTTATCTGATAGTGGAAACAACAATGAACTTCCAACCTCTGCAAAATCTAATTTCAGACCATATGGGATCGACTTTCCATTAGGACCAACTGGAAGATTTACCAATGGCAGAACAGAAATTGACATAATTAGTAACGTTTCTTTACACTTATTCAGACCTGTATCTATCTCTTGTTTTTTTTCTTCTTAAAATAATTGAGTATTCAGTGCTGCAACCAAAGATTCTAAATTTATGTCTCGTTATGAATTTTAGGGGTCAAATTTATGAGTTGGTGTGGACTACCTTCTGTTATCTGATCAAATTTTTCGGTAGTGCTGAAAGAATAAAAACAATATTAGTATATTTGTAAAGCTAAGTGTCTTTTCTCTTGCCCGAAATGTTTTGGTCAAGCTCATAGTAAAGTTTTACAATTGCAGCTCAACTTCTGGGATTTGAGAAATTCATTCCACCCTTTGCAAACACTAGTGGTTCAAACATACTTAAAGGTGTTAACTATGCATCAGGTGGAGCTGGAATACGCATTGAAACCGGCTCGGACATGGTATACATCAAAGAGCCTAGTTCTTTCATGTTTTTCTTGATCTTCAATTGGTTTATGGTAGATGACTAGAGGGTCTATGTGACAATTCTCATGAGATTTTAAATCATGAGTAGTTGTAATTTATCGCAATCCTTGTTGTTGAAAGAAATTGTAGACAAATGCAGCCGATGTGACTGCAATTGTGGTAGGGAGTCTCAAAAACCTTAAAGTTGGGGCTGAAATTGTGGTCACTAACTGTTCTTTAAAACCTTGATTAACCCTATGCAATGCAGGGTGCTACTATCAGCTTGGGATTACAGTTAGCAAATCACAGAGTCATAGTTTCTGAAATTGCTACGAAACTTGGAAGTCCTGACTTAGCTCGACAATACCTTGAAAAGTGCTTGTATTATTTGAACACAGGCAACAATGATTACATGGGCAACTACTTCCGTCCCCAGCTCTACCCAGCAAGCCGCATTTATAGCCTTGAGCAGTATGCACAAGCTCTGATTGAAGAGTTATCTCTGAATTTGCAGGTATCCATAGAAATTTTCTGTTTCACATATTATTAGAATATGAATAATTCTAAATCCTGCTATAGCATACTCATGATAATAATCATACTTGTTTTGTATGGTAAGCATTGAATGCTTTTTATGGTTCTAATACATTAAATGCATTAAAAAAATTTATAGAGAAAATGGTCTATGTATTGACAATGTAAGATTTTAAAAGTCATATATTAGCCATGTTACAGGTTGATAGTATAGATTTTTACACCAAAACTACATAGAAATTAAACTCTTTCTTATAAAGCATCGTGAAGTTTTGTAAGAAGACATCGATTACTTTTTGGAATAACAGTAGTAGCATCTAAATTGAAGCTACCCCATTTATGATATGATGGTTGAGCCGGACAATTTGATTTATATGGGCAGGCTTTACATGACCTTGGAGCGAGAAAGTATGTGTTGGCTGGGTTGGGCCTTATAGGATGCACACCAGCTGTGATGCATTCTCATGGGACAAATGGATCTTGTGTTGAAGAGCATAATGCTGCTACATACGATTATAATAACAAGCTTAAAGCTCTAGTGGATCAGTTCAATAACAGGTTCTCTGCTAATTCCAAATTCATCCTTATACACAATGGATCAAACGCCCTTGACATTGCACATGGTAATAAGTTTGGCTTTCTTATTCTTCAATCCACATCTCTAACCAAGATGCATACAATATTGTTTTCTTTTTTATCAGCAAATGTTAGTTGTTAGTTTTTTGTATAGCATTATATATAACCATGTATAGTCCATGTGTCTCAGGGTTTTTGGTTTCGGATGCTGCTTGCTGCCCATCAGGGTGTAATCCCAACCAAAAGCCGTGCAATAATAGGAGTGACTATGTGTTTTGGGATGAAGTTCATCCCACCGAGGCATGGAACCTAGTTAATGCAATATCAGCTTATAATTCTACCATTGATCCAGCCTTTACTTATCCAATGAATATCAAGCAACTTGTAGACTGTGAAGTTAAGAGGGAATTGGAGTTCAGGAATGAATCCACTTCACAGCTCAGTGCCACTGAATAAGTTCTGGCTATCACCTAGTCTTTCATTTGGAGCTAAATTAATTGAGTTGAATATGTACGAAGTAATGGCCTGCTACTGAATTGAACGACAAAGGGGAATGAATCAAGTGAGTATATTGGCTATCCTGCCTCAGATTTGATCCAATTTATATTGGATTACTTGATTAACTATATGGTGTATGCTTTCATGGAATGCAGGCACAGTTGCTGTTATGGAATCCAATTCAAAATCATTAAGCCATAATGATTTGGTTTCAAAATCCTCTCCTGAAATTTGATTTTGTACTGTTTATACTCTTTTCTTTGTTTAGAACCAATATATTGGCATGAGTTATACTATTTATGTAATATTTCTTTACAACATTATTATTTCTCTCTTTCTTAATCACATCATTCATCTTATTTCATAATTTTCTCTTGATTATATAAAACAAAGAGTTCAATTTCTATTTACTGACAATGTAAAACAGAGTTTTATACTGTCATTCAATCACAAAATTATCGTTTAAATTATTTTAAGATAATTATTTTAAAAATCAACAAATATATCATACATGGTGAGATGATATTGGATAACCTTGTAAAACAAATGAAAGAATAGTCAAAATTATCCTTACTCCCATCAATAACTTAACATATTTTTCAAAAGTAATTTAGTTACAAGGAAAACTTTAATCAAATTTATTATATTTGTCATTAAAATTTCAAATCGCACAATGACATGTAAATGTTTTTGTTTTAAAAAAAAATCTACTGTTCTTAATACATGATATTTATTGTTAAGAGAAACATCTACATATGTACTGCTTGATTTAATAACTTGATGGAAAGGATATAAACTATAAAGAACCTAAGTTTCATAGCCAATGTGGTTAATAAATTTCGTTTCATAACCGTAAAAGGTATGGTTGAAACGAGAATGGCAAAAAGAAGCACTGCCATGTAGTGAATAATAATAATAAATAAATCAGAAGTTGTGATGGATTTGGGCGATTGGGCTTATGGGCTACCAATCTGCGTAAGATATGATAGATTCATTAAAGAAATAGAATAGGCCCATTGCTTCCATTGTCTTTTACCCCCTTCTGCACTTACTTTTTAATAAAGTGCATAAAAAAAAGTGGTGATTACATAATTCTTTATTGAAGAGCACTAATTATATTTACATCTTTTTAATAAAAAATAGATTATTTATTGAAGAGAACTAATTATATTTACATATTTGTAATAAAAAAATAGATTATTTATTGAAGAGAACTAATTATATTTACATATTTGTAATAAAAAAATAGGTTAATTTAATAATATTTTTAGTCGTTGAAATTTGAAATAAATCTATTTTGGTTTCCCCAAATTAAATTAAAAAATATACATTTTAGTCCTTCAACTTTAAAAAAAAAAATATTTTGGTCCACTTCCGAGGCATTGTCAACATTCGACACACATTCACTTCTGATTGCATCACGTTACTACTTCTATTAACGTTATTTAGCTCTGAAGATTAAAAACGTAATTTTGAAATTTAAGAAACTATATTTTTTTTCAATCTTGAGACTAAAAATGAATTTACAAATTTTATGGATTAAAAACATAATTAAACAAAAAACGCTATGCTTGCATCGCTACGAAATCTTTATTTGTTACTTTACGAAGAGAAGAGAGTAAGAGGTTTTATAGAGGAGGACCTTTTTTCCGTTTATACTAGAATACCTTTTGGTTTATTATCTTCAAACTTCAATAGATGCTTCAGTTGATACCTCACAAATATGAACTACGACATTAGCTAGTAATGATATTTTGCCTCGGCACACTGTTATCCTGAATAATGGTCATCGCCTCATTGGTTTCAAACTTGATTTCAAATATAGCTGAGTTTGTGTTTTCCCAAAGGAACAATGTGTATCTTGCCATGGCAGATTTAATTATGCCAGAAATTAAACATCATAGTTCATAAGCTAACAAAGAAAATTACTAATCAAATAACGTTATCAAATTAAACACAGAACATTGCAGATTAGCCAGAAAAGAGTCCTCGATATGGTTGAGGGTCAAATCATCCAACTCTCCCACCCAGTTCACTGAACCTTAAACGAAAGCAAGGTCAAATGATCTCAGTAGTCTGTCATTCCGGTCAAAATCTGATTAGATAAGATAAAAATTAAATGTTAAAATAATACCTACTACTCACACCGTATCTAATTATAAAATCTTTTTTAATTTTTAGATATATTAATTATTATTTTTTTATATACTTTACTTAATTATTTTTTAAAATATTAATGAAAATTAATTAAGTAAATAAAAAAATAAATTTTTTTTAGAATAATAATATAAATAGTTAATAAATTTAATATGATTATCTAATTTAATTATTTTGTTTGAAATACGTAAATTAATATATATAGACACAGAAGGAGTGGTGGTCCTCCTAGGAAAACCATTTTGTCTCTGATTCCTTAATTTCATCGAGCCATTGATTGGCTGCGTCAACCATTTCTAGGGCTATTTTTCTCAGCCACTTGGGGGTAACCCATTTCACAATGGTTAATATCCTCAGTCTCATTGATGAACCCACATAAGAGTCTGTGAACCTCAGCCATCCATTTTAGCTTTCAGATTTACGCTTCCCACTGCAAGGAAGAATTAATCCAAATACTCAGAACTCTCCCATTGGCTACCTTAGTTATCGTACATTGTCTCTGCCACCATTTTTTTAACCTCACTCACTCACTTAAAATCTTCAATTTATTGTTCCCTCTCTCTCCTCATTGAGCCTAGGAAAACCCTTTTCTTTTTCTTTTCTCAGACCATTATTTCACAGATATCCCAGTATATGGGGTAGCAACAATTAAGTCACACTCTTATTGGCTCATCACTTCTTTGGCCATTTACTCACCCAGAAATCATTCTTCCTCCCCCAAAACAAAACCCTTCCTTACATGCATGGCTTCTTCAAGAGTTCAAATATGCAGATTCCTAACAGTCTTCCCCTTTCCAGATTGGAGGGAGGCGTGTTAATAGGCTGCATATATATGCTACCTAATGCTTATGTTTTCAGTTTGACATTCATAACTATAGCAGCAGATAGTCCCAATCATATTCATTCATACAAACTCATCACAAGGACTAAATTTTAGGTATATATTGTGTTCAGATCTTCATGACAGGTAAGCATTACTACAGATAAATTTGAATGGATGACAAATGCATATGATTTTGATGCTTTCTCTGAAGCTGAGCAAACTGCTCAGGTATAGTAATTAATATACTTGTATGAACTGTGTTTCAGGGTCAAGATACATTTAGACAGTGTGATGCTTGTGAGTGATTCAACATGGATCCCAGTTGTTCAGGAGCTTATAAACAAGGTGAATGGCATGCATCTAAGCTTGACCAAATGGAGACTCAGATGGAGATGAATTACTGACTGATTAATTACTTAGACTAGCTATACTAAGGTCAATTGCTGGCTGTCATGTCTTTGTCATTGTACTTATGTTATTCTCATTGAATATTTCTAGTTGCTTATATATTTCTCAATTTTCTAATACCTTCCTAGCCTGGTTTAAATTGCGGATGCATTGCGGTGAGTATAAAACCTTTATATTGTGGGCAATTACGAGAAAATGCAGCTGATGCTGCCACAATTGAGGTCACTTGCGGTTGTGGAGAGTCAAAATACATTGACCATGCGGCCCTATTTAAAACCATGCTTCCTAGTATCTTTTACTTATTTGTGTGTTGTTTAGAATGTGATGCAGCTTCTTTCTGAATATATCAAGGTGTTCCTGTCATAAATATTTTTGTTGATTCTTTATTTGGTTTTAATGTACAAGCCTACAAGGTTTTCAATCTTGATCTTTTCAAATAAAGCAGTAGTAGACTATATATTAGGGCGTGGCCAGCCTGCTGAATTTACGTCGATATCTTACTATATATTTAAAAAAGACCAGATTCATCTACAAAATCTTATCTCTTTTTTTTTCCACCTCAAAATAAATTTAAAGAAAAAGAAATAAATGGGATGTGAGGATTATCAGTTTGGTTGTTTTATGCAAATAAAATCCCTTACTAAGAGAGTAAGGTCGTTGATTTTTGGGAACCAAACCAATTGTGGTTGTAGAATATAGAGGACCTTTTCCATTTATACAACACCTTTTTGGTTTATCTTCAATAGATCATTAGTTGATTCCTCACAAATATGAACTACAACACTATGAATGATATTTTGCCTTGACACGCTTCTGTTATTACTATCCTGATGAATAATGGTAATTGGTTTCAAACTTGATATCAAATATAGCTGAGTTTGTGCATATTGCAATTGCAAATTTACGCCAGAAATTAAATATCAAGACCATTAGTTTTCAGTTAGATGCCAAGCATAACCAATTTTATGCTTAACAATTCCAGTAAACTAGCCAGGGGAATTAAGCTGGTACTAGTCTATTAAGACTTAATTGGACTCTAGAATATTAGCAACTTGCAAGTACAAGACCAAGAGTTATAATTGTGAATGAAGAGGCATAATTTTGTATATACTGTTTAGTTGAAAAATAAAATTCATGAATGGATGTTCAAACCTATGATATTGAAGGGGAACAAAGACTGAAAAACATGCCAAGCTAGGTGTCTTCTTCATACTATTAATTAGGACACATGCTAACATATCAGAGAGCGTTTCACAATAGATACAGGATAGTCTTAAGAAAGTCTACAAAGCCATTACATATATAATACTGAGGGGATGTATGCTTAAATCCCCTATACACATGATTCTGCTTACATTACCCTTTGCATTCATCTGCTATCATACTAGAAGGCAAACTACAAGGTAGCAGAACATCTCAAGTCTCAATACTAACCACATCATCTGCAAAGAAAAAACAAACTCTAGTTAGATTAATAGTTTGTATGCTTAGTATGAACATTGTGAATCAAATGTCCATAGATTCAGTCAGTAGCTAGAAGTGGAATATAGACATATGTACATAAAGAATCCGGCCAAATCACGATCTTCAAGAAAATATAAATGGCATGAATATACTCACTCAGTTGTTCTTTAAATCGAAATTTCAGTTTTTGAAAAATATTCAATTAAGCTAACAAAGGGAAACTTATTGATCGAAAAATCATATCATATTCTCTTTGTACGTGTAAAGCAGAATTTCTTTCTCAAATCATTTAATTCTAAAGGCTGAAATCCCTTAATGTTACTTTTCTTCAATTTACATTTCTATGAACATTTGGAGAAATTATAATTGTATTTGACTTGTAATTGGCAAGTGAAAAAAATTGAAAATTTCTAAACAGTATGAAAGGAAGTTTTACAAAAATTACACTAACAACGCCACCTGATATCTTCCAATTCTCTATTTTTCTTTTTAATTTATTATTTCAATAAAATAATTACACGTTGATTTGTCATTTTTTCATAGGATAAAATATCGTACCACTAAGCAATGTTGTTAACAATTATACAAACAAAAATTTATGTATTCGTCGAAAACTTATTTCGAAAAGTAATTACTTATTTCAGTTTCTATTTAAACATTTAGTCTCAAATTCAAACACATCTTAAAACTTATAGTAGGGCAACTTGTTATTATCCAAACTGATGGTGGGACAAATTAATGTTAATGCATAAAACCAATTTATTGGAGGCTCTCACTATCACTAGTCGTCATCTGCCTTTGTTATGAAAATAAGAATAACATGTAAACTATATGCAATTTGTTTGTAGGTAATAGCTAGTGATTTAATAGTTAGAGGGGAAACAACTATTAATTTATAGCTAGTATGAGTGTGAAATTTGTAATGGAAAAGCTTACACTAATTGAAGCGACATCTGATCTTGCCGTGCATACTGATTATTGGGTTGTAATCCAGTGACTTGGAAGTAGCCACGAGAATCAAATTGCTGCTGAGAAGTCTGCAAAGAATCATAGTTTGAGCCGCCCGGCAACACGGCCAAGTTATGGTGGTTCCTCTCACCTTCAGCTATCTACACCCCATAAACAAAAGCATAGTTATTAAATAAACATAAACATAACATACAACCAAACAATTATTGCAAATAGAAAGCATGTGAAGAAAGGACAGAAAGAGATAGAATAGAAACAAACCTTTGCTCGAAGAAGCTGGTTGTTGTTGTGCAAGTCTATCTCCTGCAATGTACCATTTTAGTTATGATAACGACACCAAGTAGTCAAAACTAGTTTTTGGGACATGGTTAGAAGTTAGGGCATTGCAAATAGTTCTATTATTTGAGATTGTTGTGAAATAGACTAAAAGTGTCTAGAATATTGTTGTGCATGAAGATCTATATGGGAAGAGTAATTATATTTTGACAACAAAAAAATTTTAAACACTCAATCAACAATTCTTTTTTTTTTTTCTATCTCTCTCTTTCTATCAGACTACATCACCAACTAAATCGATCATTTATCTTTGTTCTCTTCCTTTCTTTCTCAAGTTGTAGGCAATTCAAAGTTGTTCAAGAAACATTTTTTTATGAGAATTCTAGACTTTCTAAGTTCTAACAAAATATCTTAATATTGGAGGGGAATAAGTAAATAAGCCTTGATTTTATCTTCTTCTTTGTTAGGTAGTTTTGCTTAAGAGAAAGTGAAACAAGAAACTATGCCCCAAAATCATTTCTTTCCTTTCCTTCCATCTGTCGTGTTCCCTTCCAACAACATGGGATCTATAGGACTCAAACACATTAACCTGGGTTCTGTTTTCATATTGGAGTTTGTAAATAAGTTATTCTCTTCTATCCCCATCGTAGGGCTATACCATACTACAAACATGCACCCTTTTTAAATCTTAAGCAATAAAACAAAAATTAATTGCTTCTTTTGTACATGCCAAAATTGAGAAAGGTAATGTATGTGCTTTCAGAGCTCAAACAAAATAGTATTATTATTTCTTGGTACTGTGCAAGCAGAACAAACATGTCTTTGCAAATGACACCATTAATAAAACCAAAGAAAAAGTGATGGGAGAAAACAGATTTAGAGTCAATTAGCATAACTTCTGATCAAATACTTATAAGAGAACAAAAATAAGATTAATAAGGAAGTAAAAATGAATCAAACTTCATCTATAAATTTAAATTAGCTTATGCATCTTAAGTTATGAAAATGATAAATGAATGAACTTATGAAATAATTGAGATGTATAAATTAGTTTAATTTATAAGAGAAATTTGATTCATATTACCTTATTAATTAATTTTTTTCTATTTATCAAGAATTTTATTTAAACTTACTCTTAGAAGAAACCAGAAAATAAAGACACTCAAACTCTCTTAAATAGTCATTTGATTTAATTTGTGACTTAAACCAAAATATTGAATTGCATCTAGTACTTAAATAGAAACATAGATAAATTCTTATACAAATATATGAACATATTAACATTAATACTAATTAATTAATTTATTAAATTGTATCAGGTTTAAATTTTCAACAGTATGGTAGAAGACAGAAGAGATAACAAATCCGAGATAAATGTAAAAATGACAGACATTTTTTTCTCAGAAAAATAGAACGTATCAGATTCAAAAGAGGTGGCAAACGTGAGGTAAATACAAATATGGAAGAGTACATTCTTTTTGTTCACAATATTACACCAAATTAGATGCTTGCTTACAAAATTGACTGAAGGGAACTGCATACCTATGGAAATTTAATAAGGCTCAAGAAACACATACAACTATAAATATTTTGTTAGAATCTAATTTGTCTCTATACACACCTAACAACACATCATTGCAATTCTAGGTGCCCTTAAAAGTTAAGAAATGAGTGAAAATCTCAAGTTCTATGTTTCTAATGTACATATCAATTATATATGTCAGCATTTCTAATCATAACTTCATTCACAGCAGTATGGTTTATGTAGTCTTAGTAACTACATTGTGTTATGATGTCTTTCATCAATAATTTTTGTGTTTTTTTCCTGTAATTGGCATAATCATCACGTGACCATAGGTTCAACCATAGCCATAGTTAGAATTATTTTTATGATATAGAGATAAACAAAACTTTTCTAAGAACTAGATATTTTCAATTCAAGTTATTAAAAAGAAAAAAAAATGTTTCCTACTTTTCTTTAGTTTTATATGATGTAAAAGATAGCTGACTGAGGTCTTACAGATGGCTTAAAGAAGAGATTTTATCTACCAAGTTATAGTAAGATCTTCTTAAAATAATTGATCATCTGAATAAAATCATTCCCGAAACCTTCACATTTAGATTCCTGTCAAATCGTATGATGAATCAAATTAATATATAGTTGACACAGGTCATATTTTGTTCCTTCCTTTTTCCCCTTTGCGGCAGTATGAGTTTGTTCTTTTTTCATTTCTCTAAAAATGGAACAATCACATTAGTATTATTCAATATCTTTTATCATGGATTAATTTAACTTGTACAAAGTATTCATTGATGAATAGTATAAACTTGATCCAGGATGTTGAACGGATTTCTCGTTTAGTGTGTAAGACTGAAAAATAAAAGTCACAATAATTGCAATCCCATGAACGGTTATGTTTAAAAACCTAAAGACTTGACCAAAAGGAAAGGGAGCACAGAAGAAGTCCAGTGAGAATAATCAGATACTTAATTGTAATATGCTGAGCCACTTAGAACATAATCACATGCTAAATTCATATATTATTTACCTTTCAAAACCATTTACTCAGGACCAATCAAGTGCCAGCTGCTGACAAGACAATATATGCAAATATAACTATAAAAAACATAAATATAGGAAAAATACTTACCCTTTTCTGCATGTACTCAATTTCAGCAAATAGCAGCTCATTCTGATGTTTATGGTTGGAAAGTAGCACAAGCAAAAAGAGAAGCGAAAAGTTAGAAAAATGCAGGTTTTATAGGCTAATAAATCTAAATCAAATCATCTATCCTTTCAGAAATTATAGAAAGCATCAATATGTTCATTACAAGACATACCTTTTTTGAACGAATCCTACTAATTCCTTTTTCTAATTTAGTCTCCAGGTTTTTGAGTTCCTTGGCAGTCAGAGGGCCCAAAGACTCACCCATCATTTGCCTGCAATTTAATTAATTTTTTTCATCAAGGATCATGAAATAATTGCAATTGCAAACAACTCTACATGGTTTTTTATTTATTTATTATGTGAATTTTTGTGAATGAGATTTTTCTTGTCCTAGTGCATGAAAAAGACGATTCAACTTGCCTGTTGTTATTCTGCAGGCTACTAATTTGTGCACGAAGTTTATCCGCTTCTTGCTGGTAAAACTGGAAAACATATATGAAATCATGCTTAGTTATAAAAATGTTAGTTTCATAATAAAATTTCAATGTATATAATTATCTAATTAATTAGATGCTAAAAGACACTGACAGATGCCAAATTGATAGATTCAATATTTTTCTCACACCAAAAAAAATAAATAAATAAAGGATCAAGCAATACCTGTGCATTAGCCTCAGAAGCAGATCCAGCACCGGACGAATCTGAACATGCTTTTTTGTACCTCTCGATGGTTGCTTTGACACTGCAATGATTAATAGTAACATTGAAAATCCATGTTCTTATTATATATTAACAAGCTACATAGATAAGCATTTTATAAAGGGTTTGTAAGTTGTCTCAATTCCAAGGAATCATGGAGAGTGGATTTGGTAGAGAAGAAATAGGGTGAAAAGGAAATTTTTATAAAAAAAAATCAGTGTAGGTCTCACACCTTTATAACTATACTTTAATTGAAATTTATTTTCTCTTTCTTTTTTTTTCTTTTTTTTTTCCACTCTACTAAACTCACCCTAAAAGAACAATTAATTGTTAAATTCATTAGCATACTGACAAAAAGGGAAAAAATGGTTTTATAATATTTATGTCTGTAAAATCTTCAAGATCTAGGCAACCCATTTGATAAAATTCTTATTTTTAGGAAGTATATATCATCACAAGTTGTATGCCACAAGTTGTTGTGTCAGAAGCTTATGTATGACCCAAAATCATCACATTGGATATGAGCTACAGCCTATTATCAATTAATTACTGGCATGTCTCAGCTTCTCCATTGAGGTTTTCTTGAATGATTATATTCATATATCTAATCTCTTCTATCGTACTTTCATTTTTTTCCCTTTGTCTTTCTCATCACATCACTTCTCAAACCTAATACTTTAACTCTATTTTTCTTTTTCTTTTTTCTTCTTATCTATCTCTTCCCCTCATCCCAATCCACCCCAAAAAATTTCTGATTTTCCTTACTTTCAATTTTTCATGTTTAAACTTATTGTCTAATGTCTATACTAACCCTTTTAATTATCTGCATCTGAGAATGCCTACTGCCTACATATATTAGACAGAGAGAGACAGATAGAGTTTAAGAGGAAACCTAATTATGAATATGCTACTTTAATTCAACCCACAAACTTAGGGCAATAATACTAATGTTATAAGAATCAAATGAAAAATGCAACGGAATGTCCAATTAATTAAAGTTTTATGTGATCAATAACCAATGCCTTTGTGTTGTCAGAATTATAATAGAACTTATTTAAAACCTAAATCAAACAGTACATAAAAATAGAGTTAAAGTGTTGCAGTTTCCTTTATTTATTCTAACTAATTCAATATCTACTTACTGATTTGGAACAGTTGGCTATGTTTTATATATATGGATCCGGTTTTAGTTAATATTGTAACTTGTTATCAATAACCCTATGATTGAAAAAAAAACGTTGGAAACTTGAGATTTTCCCTTTTTCAGATAAAGAAAGGGTAATAAAAAAAAATAAAAATTCCAAACCTATTTCTTAGGGAATCTTTGTTTTAAATTTTCATCTCATTTTTCAGAGCTATTGGATTACTGGATTAGCATTTAGTTCAGCAGTTATTTGAAATTCCAGGAAGATAATGTAATAAACTGAACTAGAGATGTATATGTAACAAAAATAAATAAAATTAAAGTTCTGGTGTCAGTACGTCTGCTCTAGCATCTTTCCAAAATCCAATGTTTCATTTGCAAAAGCATATTACTCAGTATTGAACATAATTGGGGAATGAGGTCAGTTTAAAACTCCCAATGTTTCAAAATTACTCCCATCAACCAAGTAAAACTAATTAATATTCGACATAATCATGTATCCAGTTGTCGTATAATTCAAGATTTGAAATATTCATCATAAATCAAAGACGTTATTAATTTCATATACTGTGCTTTATCTTTCACCATTTTTTACGGTTAGTTGTCAGTGCTTAAATAAGCAAGAAAACCATCCTTCCATCTTTCAATCCCGTTTGAATGGAAAGAGGACTAATCCTATTTTCTTGTTTTGGACACATAAATAGAAAGAAGGAGCAAGTAGGGGTGAACGTGTCATATCAATCTCATCTAAGTAGTCAATTTAATATGAAATTAAACATAGAAAATTGGAGATTAACCAGAAAAGAGAGCCCTCTGGTTGAGGGTCAAATCATCCAACTCTTACAGTTAACCGAACCTTAAACGCAACTCTTTAAATATTGCAACGTCAAATGATCTCATTACTCTGTCATTCCGGTCTAAATCTGATTAGATGTGATAAAAATAAAACCTTAAAATAATAAAATACTCACTTTTGAATATCTATAAAAATAAATATAAGAAAATCATTTTCTTTCTGATACCTTAATTTCCTCGAGCCATTGATTGGCTGCCTCTTCCACGCTGGCACAGTATCCTACTATATGATTGGTTCAACCATTTCTAGGACTATTTTTTTCTGCCACTTGGGGGTAACCCGTTTCACAATGGTTAATACCCTCAGCCCCATTGAAATATCCAAATCCATGAACACATAAGACTCAAATATGAAACAATCCATATATATTATATTATATTATATGACACAAACTTTATTAAAATCTGAATTGAATAAATTGTATAAAATTTGATTATATTATTACTCAGTCTTTTCTGTCTGAAAGTCTGTGAATACAGCCGTCCATTTCAGCTTCTGCTGTAGCAGCAGCGGCAATAGTTTTACGCTTCCCACAAGCCAAATACTCAGAACTCTCCCATTGGCTACCTTAATTGTCGTACATTGTCGCTGCCACCATTTACCTCACTCACTTGAAATCTTTAATTTTTCGTCCCCCCCCTCCCCCCCCCCTTTTCATTTTTCTTTTCTGAAACCATTACTTTCATAGATATATGTATGCAAGATATATTGAGCAAATGCAAATCCCAGTCTGGGGTACCAACAGTGGTGAAATACATTATGAAAAGCCAGTTGAGTCACTCTTATTGGCTAATCACTTCTTTCACTGTCTTTTGCTGTGCAAAGTAAAAAGAATTTTTACTCTTTGAATAAATAGGAGAGAAGGGGAAACAAGGGAAAGAAAGAAATTTTTTCCCAGAGAAGGGTGTTTCCAATATAGAAGATAAAACTTAGGGCTCAGATGGAAGAGGGAAAGAGAGCCCAGAATGGGAATCATGACATAAACTCTTTTGTCAGAGGGTCAAGAACTGAAAAATCATGTGTGACGTGACCAAAGATTCTTTCAACCAAGACAAATCCTAGACTAGTCCTTTAAACCCTAACCAGATTCACCAAACCTCATTTCCTAAAAGGAGGGGAAAATCAACTAAACAAATTTAAACTTTCAGACCGTTTTAGCCACTCGGGAATTTCAATTAACAAAAAAATAGTTTTCTAACCCTTACTTTCACCTGATTAAGTGTAATTATCCAAGTCATGTTATTGCTAATAAAAAACCCTAATTAGGGTTATATTTGACCAAGGTTAGATCTCACACGTGGGTGCAAGTGACATTTGGGGAAAACCTCAGTTCAAGTATTTGGACTGGAATATCTCAACATGGGTATGAGCCTTAAAAAGCTGATTTGGTTGCAATGGTTTAAAAAAGAGATTTTTCTGCATAGTATGAAATAAACCAGTGTTGGTCTTTTACAAACCCTAAAATTACTTTATTTTATTTTTTCCTTGTATACTTATTTCAATTTGACATATTGACAAAATTCTTGGAATAGTACTGTGCTTTGTTGATGTCTAACTGACGTGTTATTAAGGAAGTGCCAAGGAGATGGAAAGATTGGGCTAATTGAGCATGACAGCTTTAGCTTTAGGTCTTCTTA
>NC_038251.2:6785661-6814418 GCF_000004515.6 Glycine max | reverse complement strand
ATAAAAAGGTTATGGTACAACAAGACCCTCCTCATTCCAGTGGTAAACAAGTAAGGTCTAGTTTATATTGGACGTCTCCTCACGATGGACTAGGGGTTACATTCCCTGCTGAAAAAAGATAAGACTTGTGAAGTTTTCTTTAAACTTCGTAAAAGAGTTCTAACTGCAAAAAAGTCCGAATTATTTCAATCGGGGGGGGGGGGGGGGGGACACAAAAATAAGCTCAAAGGGACTTGTGAGAAGGGAAGAAAATATGAAGAGAACTTAAGAAGAAAATTCATAAAACTGAGCATATATATATATACCTGTTATTAGCATATTCATAGAGGCGTCCACGGCTAGAGAAGACAATTAGAGCAACCTCTGCATCACAAAGCACAGATAATTCATATGCTTTCTTGAGCAAGCCGTTTCTGCGCTTGCAGAAGGTGACTTGGCGATTGGTGGTGTTCTCAATCCTCTTGATCTCAATCTTCCCCCCCCCCATCTTCTTCTGTGGAGAAACTGACATGGATGGGTTTGGAAAAACCATGCTTGCAACCTGAATCAAGTGAGAAAAAAAACATAATCAGTATTTCATAATTCAACTCACAAAATAAGGAGTATATATATATATATATATATATATATATATATATATATATATATATATATATATATATATATATATATGTTAGATAAGTATATGTTATAACTTAGAAGAGTAAAAAAACATAAGCAAACTCAGGTCTTTTCAACTAGTTTTGTCTAATTAGGGAGATTATGAAAAAGGAAACTTGCAATCTCATTACACCTGACTGGTTCACTGGCTAACATTTATACATCATTAGTTTAAAAAATTTCATTTGAGCTGGTAATATAGTGTGCAATCTAGCAAGGCTTGTGTTGCCAAATCTGGGGTTAGATTGAGCCAAAAGATTGAAGCATTGAGGATGAATTTCAAATGATGTTTCAATGTTTTGCAAACTGACCTTGTGAGGAAACAAAGGGAGGATACAATTAAAGATAGATGTTTCAGCCCTTGAAATTTTCTTTCTTTCTTTCCACTTAGCAGAACAAGGAAGGAGATATATCAGAAAATAAAAGCAAAGTGGCCGAAGAATTGGGTATTTATAAAGTGAAAAAACGACCTTTCATCCATCGTGGTTTATGCATCAGAAACTATATTCATCTGCCATCTTTATATTTTATTTACTTTTCTTTGTCCTTTTTTTCTTCTTTTTTCTTATTTTTTTTATCCCTCTACCCCCCACTGTTTTAGTGGCGTATATTGGCGATGAATCAAATAGAAAGGATAAACCTGGAATAACAATTAGAATTAATCTCCATTAACTTTACAGAAAAAAAAAACAAAAGAAATTTCACAAATGAAATGAAGTAGGGCATATGAGAGAGAGACAAAGACGAAGTTCTGATAACGATATTAATGGGGTGAAAAGGACATTGGGCTAAGATGCAAGGAAAATATATACTAAATGTCAAAGAGGGAAAATAAAGTTTTATATTCTTTTTTCAGAATATCAATTTTTATTTTATATTCAGACAATTAATGAGACAATAAAAAGTTTTGTTTTTAGAGAGAGAAGTGAAATGAGAAAATATTGGTCATGATTATTCACAAATGATAATATTGTTTTAAATTAATTTTTAATATTCTATTTCAATTACAAAGTTGAGATTGGTTCCTATTACATTTTTATTTCTTACTTGATATGGTTATAATATATGTGTATGTATTATAAAATTAATGATGAAAAATAAATAATAATATAGATAATTATATGTGTAAATTTATTCACTTAGTTTCTGTAATTGTTCTCATTTGAATTGTTAGGTTTTATTCAACAAAATGGTAAGTTTGAGTTCCTATACACAAAAGTTAGGTTTTGGTCATGATGGTTAACACCAGAGCAAACTTATAGTAGTATGAAATCGCTAAAAAAAAAAAACCTTTTCAGTGATGACACTCTGCTAAAAAAAACTATATAGAAACTAAAAATTATAAATTTCTACATAAAGATTAAAATTTAGAATAGAGAAATTATAAAGGCTTAAAGTAAATAATTTAAACTTATAAATAGTATACAGCTAAATAATATATCATTATTTTTTTATATTAAAATAATAAAGCTTCCTTCCATGCCAGCAAATGGTAGTGATTAGGGCACTTACTGGACCTCATTAAAATTGGTCCACAGGTGCACCATCCAGACCAAGTCATTGATATAATAATTACAAATAATTCAATGACTGGTATTGGTTGACCAAAATAAAATGACTAATATTGGAGTTTCGTAATCTATTAGGAAGGTAATCAACACTAGAAAGCCTCGGTATAGTTATATATAAAGAAGAAGAAATTTCGTTCTTTAGTCATATATATATGAAAAAGGTTTAATTAGAAAAAGTTGTATCGTAATTTTTTCCTCAAAATTAATTAATATTTAATAGTTAATTAGAAAATAATTTTAACGTGAAAAAAGATTAATCAACTGTTTTTATTTATACAAATAAAAACCTTTTTGCTGAAGGGAAACACCAATATCTTTTCCATCTCTATCAAGTTTAATAAGTATGATATTGTCGATATAAAGGTTTTTATCATATCAATTAATTTAAAATAATTGATAAATGATCTTTTTAGTCCTTAATTTTTTTAATTTCTATTTTTAGTTCTTAAATTTTTTATGTTCTTAATCTTTTAATTTTTTTATTCTTATTTTTAATTCTTTTAAAGAATTAAAAATAAGGATAAAAAATATTAAGAAATTAAAAGTCAAGATTGAAAAGAAATTCAAAGAGTAAAACAAAAATAATTAAAAAGTTCAAGAACTAAAAAGAACATATTTTTAATTGGATGATCAAAATAAAAAGTGCCCGAATTTGAAAGAAGTAAAAATATATTTAATTCACATAAAAATAAACATATTTAATCTTTCTAAAATTAAACCCGTTGAAAAATGACTATATATATTGACAATTCCCTGAACTTAGTGCCAACCACCATAAATTACCTCACAAAAGTCACAAGCATCAATGTAAGCTACTCTTTTTTTTCTTCTTGAACTCATAATTTTCTTGGTTAGAAGCTAGAGAATAATTTCAAAATACTGAAATGTACTTAAAGAAACTTTATTTTGGAAGGCGAAATAATGTACTAAAAGAATTGATTGAGATCTCCTAATATATATTATTTCATACATATGAGTGAAGATCAAACCTCTAACTGTATATATACTTAAAAAATACCGTTATCTATCAACTGCATGGTAAGCCACCTCTCTTTTAATCTAGCCATCCATGCATCTATCATGAAAATTTCCTAAATACTTGTCCAAATAGACATCAAATCCCATAATAATAATCAGTGATGTCGCAAATAAAGCCATTGTTGTCAGCATATTTTCTACCGACACAAATGCGTTTATCTTCAATATAATCATGGCTAATGCATTGACATGATACGGTGAATGAGACTAGCACCGGCGGGCTCTAGAACAATATTGTTGTTATGGCTTGGGTCAAGCATGGAGATTGGATCATCAGTTGCAGGGACAACTATGAAGGTCAACGGCTCATAAATCATAATGGCTGCTAACTTTTACTGTTGTTGTAGAGTGGAATTTACGTTCAAAAACTATTTTAAAACAAATTATGATGAAAGTGATTATAATTTAAATATATAATTTTTTATTTTTTTTATTTTAAAATGCATTACGGTTTATAAATAAAATGGCAATAAATATTCTCACTGAATAAACACCATTTTGCCTTGAAAAAAACTAATTATTATTATTATTATTATTATTATTATTATATCTTTCAGAGATCAAGTATATGATTTAATCATTTCAAAATATACCAACTTATTTAGTGTACTTCGTATAAAGACAGCAAAAACTATTTTCATGAAGAAATTAACATTTAACACATTGATAAACATAATATTTGACAGTGGTATTTATACAAATTTATATTTTTTTTATAGGATCTCATATTTTATATTCAATACATTTTACTATATTTTATAGATTATATCTGACAATTTGTATTATAACTTAATTAGTTAATTACCTTTTTTATTAAATAATGATTGGTATTATCATTAAAATAACTTTGGTTCAAATTGATTTATATCTCGATAACTAATAAGTATACTCAGATCATATTCTAATTATTTTATATTAGTATTTAAATATTGATTATTAATTAAAATTATAATTATAATATTTTTATGATAATTTTACAATAAATTGTTTCACTGTAATATTAGATATATATTTCTATAAATTTTTATATTTTATGTTAGATAGTATTATTTACTAAATTTTAAAATATTTTTCATAATTTTTTTTGTTTCCCATAAAATCCCTCTTTTCTACTTCTCTTCTTAATAAGGTAAAAGTTTATTATTTTCATCCCATCTCTCTTCTCTTTATGTTATTTATCTTTAATTAATTACACTCAAACAAGGATAAAGTTTTTTCTAGTTCTAGTTTTAAATTTTTAGAAGTTGTCTCATTTTTTTAATAGTTTTCTTCACCCTTCACCTCTTGTCTAGTCTTCTTCATCTCTCATTTAATCTTCACTAAATGTAGAAAAATAGACCAAACTAACTAAATTAACCTAAATTTATTCAATAATTTATTAGACTCATACTTTAAATTTAATTTGAACATAAATTAAATTTGATCAATTTTTGTCTGATTTCATCATGTTTCAACTAGGGCTTAGCTCATGTTAGGTTTTCATCAAGCTCAAGCCTTATTTTAAAAGTTCAAACTGAACTTGGATTTGTTTGCCCAACCTGTGATTAGCCTCTGTTGCATACCAATTCAACCTATATGCTTGATGAAATGTAGGGTTTGACTTTTAATTTTTGAGCTCCAACTAAATTTAAGTCTAATATAATTATGGTTCAATCTTGGCTTAGTATATAAAAAGCTCATATGAGCCATGTTTTCACTTAATTCGAGTATTATTTTAGAAGTCTCAATTGAATATGAATATTTTGGATCCACCCAATATAGCTTAGAACCAACTTGATCCCACTCAACCAAATGTTGGGCTTGGGTTTTAAATTTTTATTATCCATTAAATTTTGGTCGGTTTAGCTTGATTTAGGCTTGGCATAAATTAGCCTATACAAAATCAGGCTTGGACTAATTTCAAAAGTCCAAATTGAATTTAGATTTTTTGACTTGATGGCTATAACCTATAACTAGGGGTGGGAATAAGATAGACTGGCCTACAAGGGCCTACAACTTGGCCTACATAAAGCCTGGTCTGACTTGACCTATTTAATTAAAAGGTTAGGCTCAGACTTTTTTAAAAGACTATTAAATTAAATAGATCAGACTTAAATTTATTAAAAAACCTTATAAGCCTTATAGGCCGACCTATATATATATATACTTATATTATTTTTTGGATACAATTAATATTATTTTTTAAAAAACTAGCAGATTCCATCCCTATAATTAAGTAAAATTTCAATTATAAAGTGTGAGTCAGGTGTTCCTTTATATTTCTCATTTTTTTATATTAGTTTTCCTATTTCTGTTAACAGTTCCTTTTTCTATTCCTATTAGGTTTCCTTATTTTTTTATTAGGTTCCTTTATTCTAGAGCAAATAAAAATCATATCCTATCATATCTTACTACGTTCCTATACAAAAATCATATCCTATCATATCCTATTACGTTCCTATACAAAAATCATATCCTTTTTTTTATCAGGTTTTTCTTTTTAACTTTCCTATTACGCTCCTAACCAAACAAAAATCATATCTTATCATATCCTATTACGTTCTAATACAAAAATCATATCTTATCATATCCTATTAAGTTCCTATACAAAAATCATATCCTTTTTTCTAGCAGGTTTCTTTTTTTTTAACTTTTCTATTACGTTGCTAACCAAACAAAAATTATATCCTTTTCACTTCAAACTTTTAGATAGAGGTAATTAACATTCTGTGTTTAGTCTATTATAGAAGGTGTGTTATTTATTTATTTTTTTAGTAAAAACAACTAGGAATATTAAAAATTTAATGTGAAGAAGACTTTTAAATAGGCTTTTAAATAGGCTATCAGACCAGGCTAGACTTTTAAAAAGGCCAGGCCGAGTCAAAATAAAAGCTTTTGATAGACTATAGGCCAGACTCAGACTTCAAAAATTAATCGTAGGCTAGGCTCACGCCTTTTAAAGCCTGGTCTGGCCTATTCTCACCCCTACTTATAACCAATCAAATCCAAGCTTGCTCTATAAATGTTGGCCTTGGACTTTAAATTTTGAAAATGAATATAATATGGATCTTTTCAACTCGATATGGGCTTAACATGAAAAATCTCATACAAATTAGGCAAAAAAAATCTTATCTTAGAAGAACAAATTGAATCTGAATTTATTTTACCGATTTGATATAATCATCTACCTGTACCAAGTTTGCAACTTGCCTAGCTTGGACTTACTTGCTGAAATATTGGCCTTATGCTTTAAATTTTGAAACAAACTAAATTTGGACTTTTTAATCCGATCCAATCATGATCTAATCTAGGCATAATTTGCAAAAACTTGTATAAATTGTGTTTTGACTAGGTTTGACCCTAATTATATAGGCCAAAATTTAATTTGATTTTTTTATGTCATACTATAGCTTACAATCCATTGAGCTAGTCACAACTATATTAATACAAGTCCACCTATTGCATATAGAGCTTGAGTTTTAAATTCTATGTACTAATTAAATTTAGACCCTTTAGTCCAATTTGATCATTGTTCGATCTGAATTAAACCCACATAAACTCATAAAAAACTTAAATATTTTTGTTTTGTTTTAATATTCTATAATCACATCTCCATGTGAAAAGTCTCACATCTTTTTAATAAATTCAAGCAATTCGCATTCTTGTATTGTCGTATGAACTTTTCTTACAAACTGACAAATAGGGCTTTGTTTGGGATTAATTATTTTAGATATATTTTTAGGAAAAGAAAATACAAAGAAAAAAAATAAAATATACTTTTTCATAAATTAAAATTAACTTATACATAAACTAATTTATAAAAAATTTCTCGTGCTAACTTTTTTAAGTGATGATTTTTAATGTATATATAAGTAAATAGTTTATGAAAAATTTTATTTCATTTTTTTTCTTAAAAATATTTATGAAGAAGTTTATTTAATAATGCAAAATGCAGTTTGTTGTCCAATGTTTTCTGAAGGTTCTAATTTCAATATTTTTACAATGAAACTGAAATAACGATATTGTTTATTCTCCATTGATCCCTCTGGGACATTGTATTTCTTTTTAACTCTTGCCATTTTGTTTTTTTCGGGGACTGTATCACTGTGGGGACTTGAATTGCATTATGCACTGCATGAAATGTATCTCTAAGTGGTGACCAAAATTGAAAGCCACTGACATGTGACAGCCAGCCCTTCATCTTCTTAGCGCACTTCATTCACAATAACAACAGAAGATGGCCTCAGCGTTATATAGAAATCAAATTGCATAATTTGCATACCTACGTCCTGTGATGGTTCCGTCAGGATACCATGCAATTTTGCTCGATTTCCCCCTTATAAATATTTATTTATTATGAAAAGTTAATTGTTGATTAAATTGATATTAGTAATTTGATTTGGTTTTCTTTTTGTTGCCTGTGTCGTCTATTTATTCTTTGGGTCAAATATTATGAATTATGACCTTTTTATGATTTGAAAGTTACTTTGAAGATAATTCAAGAAGTTTGTTAAGTGTAGTAAGATAGAATTCATATATATAACAAGTTGCAGGTTTCTCCACTCATCTTTTTGGGTAAAGTAAATATAAGTACATTCTTTGAGCTTAAAAGTTATTTCTACCTTAAACAGGAGTGTCGTCTTCTTCTCTTAAGATACTTTAAATTTAAAATTTAAATATGGATTATTTAAGAATGAGATGAAAAAAGAGATTTAGGCATATACCTTATTTTTAAAAACTACTTTCGTTTTTTCCTTTTAAAAAAAAAAAACTACTTTCCCTGTTTTTCATATAAAAAAGTAATAAACTTTTTAATAAAACTACCTTATTTTCTCTAAATGTCTTTAACTCGATTTTTTTTAATGAAATGATGAAAAACTAGATAAAAAAAATGCACTGAACACATTACCTTAATTACCATGTACGTCCAACTATATGTAACTCCCATTTATTTCAGTTGATTGGACTTGGCAAGGAAAATTGTCCAGTGGGTACAATTTGTTCTATTCGTGGATTGTGGCTCATCACTCATAGTGGCTTTAGGACATGTCAACTATCCATGCCTACCTTAGCAATACATGTTAAGCACAGCGTTGACAGGTCGTTCTATAGCAAGCAATAGTTAGATATATTGCCCATGGACATGGGGAAAACACCATCCACGTTCTTCACCTTAGTACACACAAGTGGTCAAATTTGATTATATATTTATCCTTTGGTGTGCTGTTGCTACTTTGCTGTTTTAGGTCTACTTAAATTGTTGTGCGGGCTTGAGCAATTTGGTCTTGCTTTGGCATTGTTGAAGACTTTAATAACGCCATACGAGTTTATTAATGATCATGTAGCCATTTTTGTTATTGAAGATGTAGGGATTATTACTGAACGGATTGTATTAAACATCACAATTATGGAAATTTAACTAACGTCATGCTCCATGTGTGAATTAATTGAATTTTGAAGGTTTTCTTAATATTAATTACTTGGTCATCATTAATACTGTAGAGTTATAAAACCCAGTTAGAAGATTTTAGATTATTTTGCTGAATTTTTTTAGATAATATTTTATTTTATTTTATGACTAAAACACATGCATACATAAACCACTATATCATCGAAGTCTATAGTCAATATATTGTAAATCGGACTCAAATTTCAATGAAAAATAACATTTCTTTATAAAATGTCAAATGTTTAAAGTTCAAGCGTGTAAATTGTCAAAATCAAAATTTTAGAGCCACTTAGCCAAAAAAAAAATAAAAAATTAAAGTTGTAATTTATAGTCCAAATTAATATCGACTTGTTTTCCAATTTTTTGTCATAATATGATGAAGGGAGTATAATGTAAGTCGTTTAAGATAGTGATTACCAAAATAAATTATACCAATTAAAAGAGTAAAAATAAATTTGCAGAGTCAAATTAATTAGTTGAAGGCTTTTATATTAGAAAAAAAAACATTTCTAACATTTTATTAAAATAGATAATTAGCTAGCATTGATAAATGATGCAACTGGATAATTTCTATCCTCCTATTTTACATGCCTTCTTTGCAATCAGGTAAAAGATCTTTCCACTTTTTTCTTCTTTTTATTTCTTCCTTTAATAAACT
Organism: Glycine max; assembly: GCF_000004515.6. Classification (NCBI taxonomy): domain Eukaryota; kingdom Viridiplantae; phylum Streptophyta; class Magnoliopsida; order Fabales; family Fabaceae; genus Glycine; species Glycine max. Next base: position 6,805,063 of record NC_038251.2, on the reverse strand, counting down.
TTTTTGGACAAATACATTGTGTGCATCACTAAAAAGACAACATAAAAAAAATGCATGAAGACTTTTGGTCACTAGGCCTTTTTCAATGCCCCGTCAAAACACATAAATTTTTATACTTTAGTGTGTCTACCACTAAAATTATGTTCAGTTATTGTTTAATCATCAAATTCTATTATATCTTGATCACAAGATATAAACTATTCTTTTCCAAGTCATTTCTAACTTCTCAACCTAAGTAGTTTTTGCACTTATCTCATCAAATAAACATTCCAAGTATTCTTTCACTTTCAGGCTTTAACTAATCATAAAGAGTTAGTTTAAGGGTAAGATCACAATCCTAATTGTCTTAACATACAAATGCGCAGGTTGGTCCTAGGATTTTACCAAGGCACTGAGATTACAAGAGTGTTTCAAAAACACAAATACAAGTACTGTTCATTAATTTTTCTAACAATGCTTCATAAACTTATGGCATATAGCTAGTCATGAAAATCTTGTTGTCATCTCTCTTATGCATTCTTCATGGAATCATGGTCCAATCTTTCTTTATCAAAGTCTTTTGAGAGAGAGAAATGGGAGTTGAGTGCATTAAATGTCTTTCACCCATTAGTTACATTTTGTTATGATAAAGCATATACACAATTTATCTCCATTTTCTCGTATAGAATCTCTTGTTGCATTGACCATAATTTCTTTTGTGTAGGCATGTATGCTAACAGTCTCTTTCTACTAATTAAGCATGTATGCCTTTTGAAGGATTATGTGAGCACTTTTTTGTTGACCTCTTGTTTGAGACTTTTAAGGCATACTTTCAAGAATGATAAGTGTGTAGTCTGATATCCCTATTAGCATTCAAACTCAAGAAACAAAGATGAGATCAATAATAAACTCATATCATCTAATCAGATGATGTATCACCGCCTTTCATCTTGCTGATAAATTTACCATTTGTTTGTTATAATCAAAACCAATTGAGGTTACTAATTTGTCCCAAGACTTAACATTTATCTTGTTGCATCTATTTTTTTTTTAGCACAATTACATTGACGTGGATCACCATTTTTATGTTTTTTTTTTCTCTCTCCCTTTTTCATGTCTTTTTGTGTCTTTTCCATGCTTTTTCAATCAGTGTTGTGAATAAATTAAAAATTTAAATACTGAAGTTCTACTTAAAAATAATGTTATAAAATGCAAACTACAAAATCTTAATTATAAAAGTCTTTTAAAAACTTTTATAAATCATTATGTTCGTACGTAGTTTAATTTTAAATATTACAAGACTTTTTTTTATGCTAGCTAATCTTTTAAGAATCTCAATCCTAAAAATATTCATTAGTTTGGATCAATTTGAGAATCCAAACTAAACTAACTAAATTGGTCAGATTAGCCTTTAATTGGATACAACCCGGAACAAATCAATGTTTTAGTATTGGATTTATAATTTACAAACCCAATGAATCTGGACAAAACCAATTATGTGAACTTTTTATTAGTATAAAATTAATTTTAATTTCTTCTACAATATCAAAGTTAATTTTTCTTATAAAGAAAGTTTTGCGGTTCAAAATATTTCTAGTTATTTCAATTAAATTATTAAATTTCTAATATAATATTCATACATCAAGGCCCTGATAAAATGTTGATCTTAGCTCTAGCTCGTTACTTATTCATGCAATCATATGATTGATAGGCAACAGGCTAGGATTTATATATCTGGTAAGCCCAAATTAGCTTTGACATGTCTTTTCCTAATTTAAACATTTAACTAAAAAAATTAGACCGTAATAATTTGATGTCACCCCACAAGATTTGTATTATAATATCACTTCCAAATATAATTTTTACCTCTATAACATTGACTACCATTATTGCAGACCAACAGCGTAAATACAACTGCATGATGGGAAGCGATGGCATGGTACTCGCAGTATTTTCATGTGGGCTGAAATGTTATTGCATTATTCCAACGACTTCTTTTTTTGTTGCCTTTTCCCTCCGGGACTTATACTGTGAAACATTATTTGAAGAGAAACATGGAAGAAGTTTTCGTTGTTGCAATCCTGCTTTTAACATTTTTGTGACAAAGAATAACTGTAGCTTTCGAAAGTAATTTTCAGTAGCTGGCTAGTCCTATTTTATCCTCCTAATGATGCATACTTGTATATTTTCTCCTCCCCTCACTATGGATCATATATCAAGTAGAATAAAATAAAATAAAATAAATCAGACACTAGTCTTCAAAGCAAGGTACCCACCATTTGCTATCTTTTCCTTACCCATTATGAAAAGGTTGTACGAATAATTAAGTAGGTAAACTCTATCTTTCACGGCCTCAAAATCAATATTTGGGCCCATTCTTACTCACTTAGAAGCATTGGAAATTAACCGAACAAACCGGAAAGAAAAAAACTATAGATTATTAAAAAACAGAAAAAAAAACTTAGCTACAATTCCTTAGGTACTCTTGGTACTTCTCTAATTAGAATTAAAATTTTACCTAAATAATCAGCATAATAAATGTTTGTGTTAAAGATTTTCGTAGATTATCTAGTTAAAGCTCCAATTCTAATTGAAAAACAGTATTAAAAATACTTAAAGAACTGCATCGAAGTTTATCTTTAAAAAAATTATAGCATTATCTTTAGACATGGCAAATTAAACCGAACATAATAGCTAGATTAATATATCCATCACCTTAATTACACTACCTACTCTTCCCTTTTTGGTTATTTAAACAGTTTCTATGCCATCATCATATTCTTACCTCATGTTCTCTAGTTTATACTTTAGTACACACAGCTAACAAATGTTGACGGTATTGGCAGAATGTTGCATGGATGGTCTCTATTTGCAGGTTCCAAGGAATTGTAGGTATATCACACCATGGTGACACCACTATAAGGGCCAATCCTTGTCAATATTTCCGTCTTGGCGACGCTATGGTATTGCTAAGGACAAGGCATTCCCATGTTTTTTTCCAAAGCTTCCAACTCACCTTCTGCTCATAGCTTGAATTGTAGTTCCATTTAGCTCAGAAATGGAAAGGGCTAAAGAGAGATAACCCATTTTTTGTCATGGGTCAAACTCGTTATGTTATGTTTTGACAACAAGAAAATCTTGCCCATATCTGCCACGAGGACCACAAGTTGATGACAGGGTTAGTGGTACCACATGCCTCTTGCTTCAGCCATCCAAATGCTACGAGTTAAACTCATGTGTCACCACTGAGCATATATGTAGACTTCTCAATTATTGGTTATGCATGGTTTTCAATGTGAACCAATTATGCAAAAAGAAGTGGTGTGGTGGAATACATGAAAAATAATTTTTGTGAAATTAGAGCCTTGATGCCTGATGAAAAGTCTTTGATTAAGTGCCTGTTTGAGAGGAAGGGGAAAGAGTGGAGAAAGGGAAGACAAGGGATGAAGAGGCCCCCTTATAATTGTTTGGAAATTTGGGAGAACCCTCTTGCCCCCTCTCTTCTTTTTATCTAATAAAACAACTAACCAAGAGTAGGTAAATTAGTTACCTTATCTTTCTTTAAAATACCTCTCTTTTGGCTTAGGGTAGTACTTGTTCTAATAGTTAAATTCTTGCATGTACTTAAACTTGGTATTGTTGAATTTCAAATAACTGTCTCAACAAATAGAGGAAAGTTATAATTATCTTTTCTGTCATTATTTACACTCATTAAATGCATAATTGAACTTCAAAACCAATGCCATTATGGAATGATAAATTTGTGAGAGTGACTATTAGAAGAGAATGTCATTCACTCATTCTTTACTGTAAAGTTAAGAGCAAAGTACAAGCTGCAGTTCCTTTGAGGGGTAATATATTCTTTCCACAAGGGGACCACAATGCAATTACATGATTCTACATAGGGCTTTCAAATGATGCTATGCGTTGCTGTTCTTCAATGCAAAACCTAATCTCATAAATGCATCGTATGTAGGTTGTCACAATCTCACCTTTGTCGTCAAGCTATTGTATGATTTCAGCCGATTCAAGTACTGGCTTTCACTTCTACAAGCTTAAATAGAAAGTTTAGCTCAAATGAGAACTAAATTCAATTCAAAGAATTGGGTGTGGGGGCTGCAAGGATTTTGCTCTTGTTTAAGCACCTCTATCACAACTTGTTCATGAACTATATATCCGGTATTAACGGCCTTAATAACTCCTAGGCCACATTTAAAGCTACCATTACCATCCTCCAAAACAAGTCAACTGTTTTAGGTTTTGTCAATGTCATACCACCTAAAATGCTTCAAGTATAAGGTTTTGAGTTTTGAATTATTTTTTTCAGGACCAATTGAGTTTCAGATATCAAGAATGAATTGGTTAATTTAGCACCACAAAAAACCCTTTGTGTTTCTAGTGTTGGCAACTTTTGCAGCTTGTAATATGTCAAAATATAATATGGTCTGGGTACCAGAATTCCTTAGGCTCAATCTGGATATGTTTTCATTTCTTTATTTTGTGTGTTTTAGATGTTGCAATTTTTTTAATAAAAAAATTCAGGATTTTCCTCTCTTCCCATAAAATTTCCCCCCTGCTTATGGTGGATGCTGAAAATGTTTGTCATAACTCATAAATAGGTTTGTTAATTTGTTATGGATTATTGGAGGAACAGTTAGACTTTCAATTAAAGTGAATTGGATTGGATTTTTGTAACAAATGACCATTATAGTTTGTTCAACTACCTGATAGGAATGTCATGAAATATTTCTCCTAATCGAAAGTAAGCATTAGTGTCCTTGGTCCCTCAATAGAAGTCAGTGGAACTTTTTTCTACCAAAGCTTAAGAATATTGAAGATCAACAAAAATACTCAATCTATATTGGGCAATATCTTTCTGCTCTCATCTCACTCCACTTCAGGGTGACTGATGCTTGGTCCCATCCCTTCCTTTTGCTAAAGAGAACCAACCCACCATGGTAAATGGTAGATGCTTGTAGTTGTAATTCCCAATTGCAGTATAAATCTGTTGTCTATTTTCCTCCTCTTGTTTCTTTGTTACCTTAGGCCTTTTGCTCTATAAGCCTATGAATTTTAGTTGATGGGTCCAAATCCAACTACCCAAAAAGATGTACAAGATAAAATTGAGGGTCCTCTGCCATCACTGCCTAGTTGGATCAACAGAACTAGAAAAAATTTAGTACTTCTTTCTCTCACGAATGAAAAGTTCATGTCAAATTTTGTAATGTGATATTTACCTATGAGTATGATGCTTCTCTGTAAAGTTTCCCCAAGTGGTGTCAAGCTTTAGCCGAAGAAGAAGTTTACTGCAAGTTACATAAAATGGAGTATGAGGATCAATGAATTTACCCTGTTTAAAAATTTAAAGGGGAAAAAAAAGTGACCAATGCTTATGTATAATGTTGATTGCTCTTTTGGATTTGGAATGTATAAAGTGCAACTTTATGTTAAAGGCTCCGCTCATTCAAAAAAACCATTCTCATGCTTCAGCCTCCTTTTTTTAACTGCTGCATTGGGGTGTAGGCATGATTTGAACCAAACTTTTGGTCTTGGCAGTCACATGGAGCTGAATATAAATTTTGTTACTTATGTGACTTCCTATCACTCTTTTTTCACACTCTAGAGGGTAATGATGTCCTTAGAAAAGCACAAAAGCAGTTGGAAGTTGGTACCTGTTATAACCTTCTTTTTTTTTTTTTTACTTGTAGAATCACTATTAGTAGGAATCCTCACCCACCCCCATCCCCAAATAAAATCTCCTATGTTGAAAAGCTTCAACCTGGGAAAGGGAAAAAAAATGGAAATAAAATAATTAACAAGGTCAATTTCTTGCTGACATAAAATCATTATTATGTTTTTTGCTGGCATGTTTCATGTTTGCATCTCAACCAAGAAAGCATAGCAAATAATGTTTTTTCATAGTCCCCGTTTTCCATTGCCCAGTGTTGCCAAGCATGAAGGTTTATTTTAGAGACAAAGTCCCCACCCACAAACACGCACACAAAGGGTAGGGCAATCTTATTATGAGCATTTTAACAGGTAGTTGGGTCCAAAAATACAAAATCATATGAGGTGCATTAATTCTCTAATATTAAAAGACCATCTTCTAGCTAGCGTTGCCCGTGACATCCCCGCGTGAAGAATCACAGGAAATCGTTCCAATTGTATATTGGCTCTATTGCCATGTGGCTGCATCTAGCCCTAAGCTTTCAATATGTGAGTTGTGACTTTTGAGATATTAAAAGATAAGCTGTGACATGATAAAAGTGACATTTATGTGATCACACTAACTTTAAAATAAAATCTGAATTATAGAGTATCATTCTGAAAATATGCAAGTATGTAAATAATTTAATGTCAGACTGTGCTTGTCTCCCAAAAGATTATTTATTACAGAAGTTATATGCATGTGGGAGGTATATGTTACTTAGTAAATGAAAAAAATAAACCATTAACGAGTGTCACATCTAGAGAAGGGGTTGGTTTTTTGTAAGACGATGAATCATAATTCAATTTCTTTATATTGGGAGAGATGACATTTTTAGTGTCTAACTAGGTTTGGAGTAAGATTGTGCGGAATAATAGATACGGGTGGTAATAATATTAATAATTCGTTAAGAATGATAATAATAATTCATAATTCATTAATAATAACATGCTTATCATACGCAAGGTTATTTTTAAATTTTATCTTGAAGTTTATTAAAATAATTTAAGAGCAACTTATTTTGATAAGTTTTTAAATTAAAATAAGTTGATAAAAAACTTACAAAAGAAGTAGTAAATCAATTTTATTAATTCAAATTAAATAAATTATGCATAAGATTTTCTAACTTAATAAGATATAATATATAACTAGTTCATATATTTTGATCATTGTTAAAGAGATAAATAAGTACTTTGGGTGAGGTCATCAAAGTGCCGGTATAGAATTGAAAAGAAAAGAAAAAAAAAATCAACTTTACACGAGGCCGTAACTTCATCGCCAACATCAATTTATAGCTGTCTTCGGTTTGATGCCAGCGTTAGAGGAAAACTGAATTCAAGTTTGACAAGGAACTTAAATTTACCAACGACAGAAATTAATTGGAAATTTGATTCACTCGAGCACACGATTTCAGCCCCAATTTGAAGGAGTACGTACAAGATACGATTATATTAAGAGTTTTCCACGTTCAGCAACCTTGGATTTGCCCCATCTCGATTTTCAGAAAAAATGTTACGTACGAAGACTAGAAAATCATGAGTGATGTCAAAATAGAAGCTGAAATAACACTGTAGTTGAAGTGAAGCTTATGCGTCTATTACGTTCAAAGCTTTCTCAAAATAATAGGGTTGAGTTGGACTCTATGGTTCATATGGTTCCCCACTAATTGGCAAATTCATGTTAGCAGATTCTTTATTATGCTAAAGTTGGGCAACAATTGTGTGCTATATAGATTATAGATTAGTCTTATTCACATTCACAACTGTTAATTAATTAATTATTTTGTATTTTGAGCCCTTTGCCTTACGGCACACGGTCTGTGCTGAAACAAGAAAAAGGTAAAGGTAGCAGATTTGCTTGCACATTTGAAACTGTCCAAATGGGGAAACGCTGCTTCCATACAGTGTGAGATATTCAGTGGGAAATTTTGCTATCTCTTCACAATTGGGTAAGCATACCTGCAATTTGGATTGGCTACTTTGGGTTTAGACTTTAACCCATTTTCAGCAACGAAATTAATCTTTTTGATCTGAACATGCACCCCAAAGACACTTCTTAAATATGCTTCATAGAGTAATTCTTTGGTTCCATATGGGGAAAACATGAATCCTGCTAAATGTTACTGTAAATATTTCCTATTAAGTCATGCCAACGACGGTGACAAAATCTATCATTTAATAGGTTGAGCAAGTTTTTTTTCTTTCTTTTTCCCCCCCCTTTTTGCCAAATACTTAATGATTAACATGACTAAAGATTTCTAAAAAAAAAAAAAAAACAGGACTAAAGATTAGTTTTGTAGTCAACAGATTAAATGATCAAACTTGTAAAAACATCTGAGTCTTACAGAAAATCAAATTTCTAATAACGGTAGTAATAAATGTGGATATATTGAGGCATCAGCATCCAATAATTTTTTTTTAAAAAAAAGACTGAAAATTGACTTCTACAAGTTCGAAATATTCTTTATGTCCAATAGTATTTGACTTTCTATCAAATTTGTTTCATTAGTACAACATTAATATACATGCTTTTAATAGTTAGAATTAATGATAAGAAATTATATATATAAAATATTAATGATAAGAAACTTATTTTTTCTTAAATAAGATGTTATTAGAATCTAATAAATAAATTAAGAATTGTGTTGTGAATGTTTTGCTGAAGAAGCCTCAGACAAGGGAGAGAGAGAGAGACATTAATATTAATCGTACCACTAACTGAATGGCTTAAGAATACATTTTGAGGGAAGACCATACATCATATATCCGTTGTAAAAATTAATCTCAATCTTAATATATATATTTTTAGAAGAATCTCAATCTTAATATTAAATGTGTGTCTTGTAAGAATAATATTAAAAAAACTACAATTCATTCTTCATGAATTAAGTAAAAAAATACATTTTCTTCTCGAAGCATATAAATCAAATTAAATAAAATATCAAAGAGGATTTAACTTAATTAGATAAACAAGAGTGTGTTGTAAATCTTCTAACACCATCTTAGAAATTAAAAAAAAAAAAAATAGATCAAACGCATTTGTAAAAATTATTAAAAATGAGTGAATTAATGTACATATCAGCAGGAGTGATAGGTAATGGTAAAGGGAAAGAAAAAAAAACCTAAAACAAGGTAAGCCATTTTACTAAAATCAAATCTTCCTTTTCTCGTTAGGTATTAAATTTGCTATAAGCTTTCTACTCTTGTAAGCCTGTTTATTTAGGAAGTCCTTCAAAGGAAATAAACCTGTTCATTTAATTTCTCCTACAGTTTCTAAGAGGATCCGCTTTTACAACTCAGAACAGGGGCTACCAAAAAAGATAATTGCTATAATGATCCATGTCAAAGAATTTTGGGTACTAGATCTTACTGTTGTTAGCCACATATTTGGATAAAGACTTGGTTCTGATGAAGGAATTCTGGTTGAGTTTTTGGTTTCTACTATAGCTAATTGATCAAATGACACACATGTGAACTATAGTGTATTTGGTTTCTCATCCTCTCAAATTCTCAAAAATCTAAACTGATCATGAAAATTAATAATTAATTACTTCTTAAAAGCATACACTGGATTTTTTTCAACAGAAAACTTATCCATCATATTGACAACTTAATAGTTCTTTGGAGGCTTCTTAACAACTTTAAACTGAAAATTGATAACTAGTTACTTGACAACATACGTTAACTGGACTCTTTTCAACACAACTTATCCATCATATTGACAACTTTGTAGTTCTTTGTCATCACCAGGATGTTTCTCAATTAACAAGTTTAAACTGAATTAATAACTAGCTACTTCTTAACAACATACTTGGATTCTTTTCAACAAAAAATCTATCCATCGTATTGGCAACTTCATAGTTTTTTTGGCATAATCAGGATGCTTCTTTTCTTATTCAAAATAATAATTGTTTGAAGTTTTTCAACCAGGACATGGCACATATGTAGGATTGTAGGACAGATATTATAATTTAATTCCTTTTTCATTTATAATAAATTTTCTTCTTTCTTTTTTCTGAAGTGTATATTGTATGTAAATAACATTGCTCTGATACCATAATTATCAGAACTCAAAGTGTATAGAAAGAGGAAAATCAAATTGTATTATTAGGTGTTTCACACACACACGATCACAAGATAAAGGGGACCATTTATATAGAAAGAAACCCTTGAGAAAACATATAAAAGATAGCTAACTAAGTAAAAGACCAAGTCAAACTAATTTTACAATAGAAAATAACTACTTCTTTAACTCTAGAAGGGTGTTCTTCCTGCTAAGTTAATTAAAGGTTAATTAACAATAATATATAAATTTATATTGTTTTCAAGTAATTTTTTTATAGACTACTAGAAGCATTATGTAAACTAATTTAAGTAAGCTAAGACCACTACGCATATCAATATTTGTTAAAAAAAATTCACATAATTCAATTTTTGTAAGAACTTATATTTGAGAAGTCTAGTCTAGTTACAAGTCTCGTTAAGTAATGATAATGTAAGTTGTTCGTGAATTAAAATTAGCTTCAATTTGAGAGTTTCATTTCTTGATGTTCAAGGACAAAGTTTTATGTTATTTTTTCTTCTATTGATATCTATTATAAAAAAATTGCTAATTTTCTTACAGTCAGGTACGACTGCGTCTAATTTCTTATTGTTAAATACTTAACAATGAATAGTATTTTCTTTTTCGTGAATATGCATAGTGAACGTGAAAGGGTAGGAAAAAGAAGTTGATGTTTGAGGCTAGTGTCTTGTAATAACATAACAATACGTTATACATAATTAGATAACATGTTAAAAATTTAGAGTAAATTAAAATTAACTTATTAGTGACACGTTACTAGTAAATTAACAAAAATGTTCGTATATATGATATAATTTCATGACATTCCCTTTTTTATTTTTTTGTCAACCTCCCAAAAATGGACTTCAAGTCAAAAGGCCCATGTCCTCATTTTTAAAACGATTAGTTCCGTCGATCACTTATAAAATTGAACCCCCAAAAAAAATAGGCTGATGCTAGGTGCACCTAGCATTATTCCTGGTGCACCCATCATTTTTTTTAAATGTCAAAATTGCCCCTGCATTTTTTTCACATTTGTGTTGGGTGTGCGTAAGGGTGATCCGTAAATCGTATAGATCAAGTTGATTCATAAACTTGATACGGATCAAGTTGATATTAAGCATACAGATCAAGTTGATCTGTAAGGCTTCTACGAATCAACTTGATCTGTAAGTCTTTTACGGATCAACTTAAAAGACTTACGAATCAGGAATATTTCAATCTTTTCTCCTTAAATGCTGGATGCATCAACAATAATACTGAATACACCTAGTATCAGCCAAAAAAATAATAGACTCAAATACACTTAAAAGAGTGATGTTATTTTCTTGTGTTCGGACATGACCATCCTTCCAAATAGGCAACTGCTGGTGCTTGTATATAGACTGGCCGTAAATGCTTCTATTTTTTCTCCATTTTTTTTTTTTGCTGAATTCTATTTTTTCTCCATAATCTCTTATTCGCGTAATATATTTTATTATTTATTAATCATCTTAATTCTGTTGCTTAATGGTAATGTATATACGCTAGCTGACTTTCAAATTTCGATTTAATTGGTGAAGTTCTTCAGCTAAAAATCTATTGCATGATATATACCCAACAAAAATGTCTTGTTACATAATAATGTACATGACAGGGAGCAAATTCCTTAGAATACGTGTATATGTTACATACAAATACTAATTCTGTCACCAGACATAAATGTAATTGGAAATAAATCATCGAGTATAAAGAATCTTGAAAGACGAAAACAACCATGAACCTGTGAATGAATACACACGAGAAAACGTTGCAAAGCTCCAACTCAAGAAGTCAAATTTGGTTGCTATCTTTTATCTTTATACCAATATTTTAGTTACAGGATAAGACCAATGTTCTCCTTCATATTCTGCTTGATGTGGAGCGAGATGAACCGCCACGACTACTTCCATTTGAATGATCTCTCTTCAACAAGGCCTCCAGATTTTGGAAGCATTTCAATGGCCTAACCTGCACGTTACAAACAGCAAGGAGCAAAAATTGTTAATGTTACAATTCCTCCACATGTTCTGTAATAAGCCAAATCTGTTCAGATAAATGAAATATAGTGCCACCTATTGTTTAATGCTGGAAAAAAAATGACAACTGCTTATATTTGAATACAACCAACCTTAACTGGGGGGAGGTGGATAAGTTGTTGGATACATTCTTCCTACAATTTCCCGTCATAAAACATCTTATTTTTCAGATTGCCCTTATGACTTGCGAGAATTTAAAAAAGAAAGCCAAAAGCCGAAAAGGGATGTATGGCAGCCTATGATTTTTTAACTCTAACTTCAATTATAATTTTTGTCAAGTATGAAATTGTCTTGTATAATATCCAAAGATAAACTGATTAAACAGCTAAACAGCCAAAGAAACATTGCATTTTCTACCAAAGAAGCCAGTACAGAAACCAAAGAAATAAAGCATTTCTCTGGCACATATGTAAGCCTGTGTCAGAAAAATGTCAATTTATGCAAGGGTTTACATTTCATTGAGATTCAAGAGATGTCATCCCATAATTACTTACTCCCCAATTACTTGTATACCAGTGTTGCCCGTGGAGTGGTGAGTTTTCACTTTTGTTTCTCAAGAATACAATTCCTGAGCTGGAAAATTCAAAAAGATCATACAGTTCTCTGTTATAACCCTAATTGCCGCATGTCATTCTATTCTTTCATACAAGCTCTCTCCTAGGTTATATCATTTTATTATTTTTCTTTGTTTTATTAAACCAGAAACATGTTTCAAATATTTATAAACAGAGATTAAGCATTCAGTCCAGTCTACACAATTTTGAACAAGCATATGCAAGCAAAAATATCTGATGCAGGGGAGGGGGGAATGTAAGAGAGATGACAACCTTCCAATGTCTTTTGTGACCAATTGTGTTGTAGATGGACTCCAGCTTTGTTATTATTTGCCTAAATGTTGGCCGCTTTGCTGGATTCTCATTCCAGCACTCTTCAATCAATCTATAATCATTAGAGAGATCAGCGAAACATAAAAAAAAAAAAATTAAAATTGTATCATTATCAAATGAGAAAAGGCAAAACTTGGCAAAGATATTATGTTAAATCAGAAGTATTGTTTGTAATTTCACACTCAGACAAAACAAACAATAGCAATGTGAGTCATGCATAGCCTAATAACGACATTTGCTTAATTGAAATTACCATGACTTGTGTTTGTGTAGACTGTAGAGTGTATTTGGCAAATCGTTTCACTTGCTGGATAGGAAAAATAACCCAAGAAACATAGAAGACTTACTCTCGAATTCCATGGGAGTAACGCTTGGCTGGTGCTTGGAAAGGTGGACGCTCTTTTGCAGCATATACCTTGGGAACTTCATCGTCTTGCTTTGCAGAAAAAGGAGGGCAGCCTTCAATCATCTAAAAGATAGCACATAAGAAACATCAATAATGACTACGGCAAGGTAGGATCTTAACATTCACACAAAAGCTACAATAATTCCATAAAACCAATAAACATTGTTAAAAACACAATAGCAGAAAATCATGCTATCATATTGTTGAAATTATTGGGTTTTGAGGGGAAAGAGAAGTAAATAATCAAATTAAAAGGATATTAAAATTCTGCATAGCCGATTTTCAAGGATAAACGATGTAGTTTAAATATCACTTAGGAACATGGTTTACTATGGACCATGTAGAGGTCAATTCAAGTGGCAGTCAAAACAGGTTTCATACAGCATATGGATACAGGAAAATAAATGGATCAACAATAACAACGATAATATTTCCATAAAATACTTTATAATGTATAGCTTTTATCTTTCCATTTAGAGATGAAACATTAAAAATAGTTACCTCTTGCAGAATTAGTGCAAATGAAAATACATCCACTTTAGTGTCATATTCTTCTTGTCTGAAAACTTCAGGAGCCACATAGCGGCCTATAAACAAAAACAAAAAATTTCCCAGTTTCAGAAAATAAAACCATGAATCAGCATGCAAAAGTCCAGCACATGGAAAATGTCACAATAATGACAATATTCTCTTATGCCCAACGAATAAGAAAATACAGCATTTCAGATATTTAGGTATTTCAAGTGTGCATAATGATAGTTCTGAAGAAAAGCAGCACCCACAGGAAGTATCTTGGCAAGTTAGAGGCTTGTCTTCTTTAACTGCCAGCAACTTGCTAACCCCAAAGTCTGCAACTTTTAGGTGCCCAGAATCATCCCGCAATATATTACTGTTAGCTTACTCATAAGCAACATTGATAAAAAAAGTGTAGACTGTATCAGACTATTAAACAGACGCATGGACTTCACATAAAAGAATAAGAATAGAGGAAAACACAATAATTGAAAAAAAGAAAAACTTACGAAGGCTCGAGATCACGGTGAATAATGGGCGATGGCTTATTTTCATGCAAATAACCCACTCCCCTGCATAATTTCACATAGAATGGTATTAACATTTTAATAGACAAAAAAAGAAAGGAGGAGACATCATTTTCCGTTAACCAGAACCCAATAGATGCTTCATCTAAACATAATTCAAATAAAATCAAGGCATGAGAGTGTCAAATACCTAGCAATGTCAAGTGCAAATCTCACAGCTGTTGATGGTTTCAAAGCTCCTTTTCTTTTCATGAAATCACGAAGATCTCCCTGCACAACATGGGGATAAGATTAAGAACGGAATATTTTCTATCACATTACTGTTAAACTTCAAACAAACATCAAAATTCCCAAGCAAAGCCCAAGAAATAATGTTCCATGTAACTGTAGGACAAAATACCTTGGGAAGATATTCTGTCACAATCATCATTGGACTACTCTGGGTCACAGCACCCAGAAATTGGACGACATTTGGATGCCGGATCTTCTGGAACAGAGCAAGCTCATCTCTGAAAGCCTTCCTGTGAAAAGTCAAGTATATTAATTATCAAGAAAGTATACAACAAAATGTAACAATCATTGCACAAGGTTTATAAGCAACTCACACTTTCTCCTCATCACTAATTACATCCTCCCCAAGCTTTTTTACTGCAACCTTTGTTCCACGCCACAATGCACTACAGAAAGTCCCCTGCAAATCAAGACAAGATTATGACATACAAGAATCATTTAGAAGCAATAAAATTGAAGATGATTCATGAACTTGAGTAATTATGTACACACAAACATGACATTTTAAGTGAATCTGCAAACTGGGTCTAGATATGAAATAGTTTTTTTGGCCAAAAAAGGAGGAATGTAAGGGGAGTTGAAAGAAGGCATCCCAGCTATGTTGACACCCCAACTTCAACTCCCCTGAAGCCACACCCCTCAAATATCATTGCAAAAAGGGAACTGTACCTAAGGAACCACACCAAGCCCAAGGAACCAAACTATAAGAATCTGTACCTAAGGAGCTCCTGAGAAATAAAGCTGGGGGGAGAGTCCCACCACCAAAAACATATATTATCAGCACCAAAAGCGGCAAGCTTGTCTGCACAAGCATTACCCTCTATAAATATGAGAGATCCTAAAATTCAAAGGTTGAGTTAATTTTATACAATTCTTCCAGCAATTCAAAATGCGACAGAAGAAGGATCAGAATAAGCATGAATTAAAAGCTTGGAATCAGTTTCTAGCCATAACCAGTTCCAATCCTCAACCGCTTTTTCAATGGCAATGATGGCAGCCATGATCTCAGCCATAAAAGCAAGTTTCACAGCAATTGTGTTCCCAAGACAAGGCAATAAAAAAAAGTTTATCATAAAAATTCAATACTGTACATCACAGCTATTAATAAAACTTTTAAAAGTTATTACCTAAAACTCGGCATATTAATTGAAAGGGGGAAATAAAGAAACCCAAAAGAAAACACAATGTGTTATAAATCTAATGATGGACGATGCAATTATAGAATTTCTTATTAAGTCCTCAAGGTTTATAAAATAAAATAATCTGAGGACAGACCAAATTGACCATAAAAAATAATAAAAACAATAAATCAGAATGAAGTTTTTACCTTCGTTATCTCCACACTGTTGGTAAAATCAAGCTCTTTAGGATTGATTTCATACTCTGGGACTTCACGCGCATGATTAACATGCATAGGGGCCATCTGAAACAGTATAATCACAATATATATTGGTAATCACCAGCAGAATACAAAAGCTAAAACTGATACGACAAGACCAATAAATAAAACAACTTAATAAAATTAAAATCCTAAATTCACACGCACCAAAGGCTTTGCTCCATGCTTCTCCAATAGTTTGATCACGTCATTCTTTTTATAAAAAATAGCATCTGCAAGTGGCTGTTTAAGAGATAGAAGATTAATAATCAGTCCTGTAATTACAATTTACATATCTAATAGTAGTATTTTATTTTCAAAGGTAGCCAATACAGAAGACCCTGGAACAGTCATTACAGAATACAGAGAAAGGAAAAGGGAGAACATGAAGACAAGACTACAAAGAACGTTCAGCAGAAACATGATACAGCATGAGCCTGTTTATATTGGGAATTAAACTAAGGATAAGCACAACCACAATTTTGGAGAAGCCTAGTACAATTTCCAGCACAAGATCCACCATATTTTCCAAGTTTCACATTACTTATATCCTCTTGATGTTTAATCCCATCATAAAAAAAATTTAAACAGATAAGAGCTAAGCCAACGTGCAACAGAAGTGTCTACTTCCAAATATTAGATGAAAACACTCTGCCAAATAAATGCTAATGAACACTCCCTGCTCCACTTTTAGTTCAAAACGAATAACGATAACCAAATGTAAAGATAAGATCAAGCTCCTTTTGGTAAGAGGAGAACCCAACTTAAATTCACTTCAAGAAACTCACACCTAAGCAATTAGTCAACCACCCTGTGCAAAGTGTAACAATAATTATGTGCACAAAATGCCTCCAAAGTTAATCTCCAACTCGATGTGCAATCAATTATTGGGGCATTACAATGCACAGAATGAATCCACATGACAAGATAAAGCATTTGCCTAGTCAAACAACATTAAAACAAGATACAATACAACAACCCTGAAGACCGAAACCTAACCTTGGCCTTTTCTAAATTACATCTATGGTAAATTGGTAATGTTACCCGCTTTGCCACACTAAAAGCAGGAAATAACAACAACACCAAACCATGCCAATTATCAAATCACAATTACTCATGGTACTAAACCCAATCAGGAATTGAAAAAAGAAAAAAAAAAAAAAAAAAAAGCTTAGTTACCGTGCTCCCCCATCGATCTTTGGGGTCAACTTCAGCACCTTTTTGGAGCAATAAATCAACAACATCAGTGAAGCCCTCACACGCCGCAACATGAAGAGCAGTGCGATTATCAATATCCTTGTAATTCACACTCACACCAGACTCCAACGCCTCGCGAATTCCATCCACATCGCCTTCGAATGCCGAATACATCAACCTCACACCCTGATCAACAGCTTCCCCATCTTTTTGGAGCTCTGCTTCTTTGTTATGGCGTTCTGGGGCAAGCGACGACTGCTTCCCCAGCGTAAACCTCGCAGGGTTTTTCGATTCCATAGCGAAAACAAAAGAAGAAGAAGAAGAAGAAGAAAAAAAAAAAGCAACCCAGAAGGTGAAGATCGAGAAAAATGTGATTTTGAAGATTGAACAGTGGAAAATTCAACAGCAAGAAAATTGGGTAAAGCTCGTATTTGCTTGGCTTTGAAAACTTTCCTAGTCCGACCAAGCAAGCCACTTGTGAACGATGTTTCGCTGTTTTTGTTCGGCCCAACGTGGAACAATTGTTTGAATTTCGGACTTTTCGGAGGATGCCGTGGGTTATACGCGTTGTGCTAAGCGCGTGACCCGTCTGCGGAAATGCCAGCGAAACGCGCCAACGCGGCGCATGAGTGCATATCTGACTAACCTGCGCCGTGAACTGCGTATGAATCTATGATGCAATTGCCGACGTTGTTTTAAGAAGATCTTGACCGTTGTTTTTGTTGAACGTAGAGTGGAATGATGGCATTTGATGCATTTTTTTTTCACCAGCAGCAGTGACGTTGAAATTTGAGAACTCCGTTTAGAAAATGAGATTACCAAAAGAGAAAAAGAAGGGAACTGATTGGATATTTATTTTAATGGAGAATTTTTCTGGATAACGACTGGTTGTTATTTTATTTGATGATTAGTATATATTTTATTTTAATTATCAGTGTATTTTCAACATAATTCAAAATTTTATATATTAATGGTATCTAATTCAGTTGATAAAGATGTGTGTAATGTTAAAAATTTCTGTGTTTTTTTATTCTCACCCAAAAAAAAATATTACAACTACCAAAATAAAACACTTTATATGTCGTGTAGATCAAGCAAGATATTATATGCAAACTTTTTTTTAGGGGTATTATATGCAAACTTTGTGAATAGAACAAGGTAATTGCTATTTACACCAATCCTAAATACTAAATATATTCCTCATTCTTTTTCCTTATTGATATCCAAAATATCCTTTTATATAATACCCTATTATTTGCGCTCTATCTATGTAGAAACTCTTCAAATTAATATTTGGTAAATTAATAAACTCTCTAAAATAATAAATTTGTCTGGTCCCGACTTGGGCCAATGTAAAAAATTAAAAAACTCGATAAAATAATAAGATAATAATTTTTCATAAGATCCCTTTATAATTTTCGGTTCTAAAAAAATCATAAATTAATAATTCATAGAAATTGAAAAATATATATTACACTCTATTGAAATATAATTCAATAGTTGTCTATTTTCCTTTAAAGTTTAAGTTTATTTGAAACTCATCTCTAACTTTTCTCATTGCATCCAAGTATTTTTGTATTAATCGTGAAGAGTGTTCGATGTCATAAGTATTTTCTCAGTATTTATTATACTTCAAAAGTCATTATTGATTTCCAATGCATATCAACAGAGTAGTTACTAATTTACCTTGAATCTTAAGGTTTGTTGTAACATAATTCTAAGAGATATAAACTAATTTGTCTTTTTGTTTGGTATGTACAGTATAATTACTTAAAAACTCTTTAAATTAATAATTATTAATTTATCGATAAATTAATAACTATCTAAATTAATAAATTTTTCTGATCTTACATTATTGATTTATAGAGTTTTAAGTGTAGGTTGTTTTCTAAATTTTTCCTAACTTTTTTTCCGTTACTCTTCTATCTGTCAAAGATTACAATCTTATATTTATAGGATCATTTACCTTTTTTTTATTGAATTCTTAATATTGTGTGTGCCTATGCAAGGTGCGTTTTCATTTTTTATCCTTTCAAACGAGATATAATTTATATCCGTAAGGTAATTTCCGAAGTACAGAATCATAAAAAATTACTCAAATTTAAGCTCTGTCAATTTTATGTTTTTTTTTTTAAAAAAAAAAAGAAACTGATTAAGAATTCGAACATCTAGTCACTCTACTCTGGACAATTGGAGCTTTAGAGCAGAACATAATTACTTAGTTAATTACCATATTTCTGAATTCTGAATTCTGAATTCTGAATTCTTAGCTCAGAAATTAGTTCACAAACACATTCCACTATCTTTGACCTCTTTTATAAGATTAATATGTCTCAGATTCCTTACTGAACCTCACACCACTTAAGGCTGATAAGTGAAGATCGTAAGCACTAATAGT
>NC_038251.2:6714711-6785561 GCF_000004515.6 Glycine max | reverse complement strand
AGTTTTAATTTGTAAGGCTTAGTTTATTGTTTTGAATATATAATCCAAGGGTCCTTTCTTCCTTCGTTACTGGGTCTCTCCCCATGTCATCCTTTGCAAGTATACTTCTTTTCTGAAATGGCAGATACGATGAAAGAGTCCCCCGAAGGTACTAATTACTTGAACCCCTCTATTTGATTCGATCAAGAAAATGAATCAAACGGAAGATGAAGGAGAAGAGGATGTGGGACTTCCATTCGTAACTAGAAAATAAAGGTCACCTATGAGGACCAAAAAATGGGGCCTCATCAAGAAGAAACAGAGCTTGTGGTGTGGGGGGGGGGGGGGGGGGGATTTGGCTACATTTCTCAAATGTCAAAAGACGCAAACTGAAACTGTTCTATTCATCCAATAGGGGCACTTAATAATCCTTACTTTAACAATAAAATAGTTAGTGTCCGTTAAATTGCATTGATTAGAAAAGATTAAAAAAAAGGACAAAATGAAAAAAAAAAATCATTTTAAATCCTACAATGACATTTTCTTTTAAAGAACTACTAGTAAAAATATTTGAAGAGAGTTTGTAAGAAAATAGTATCTCCAGTCTTTTTAAATGAATACATTTTTATCCTAATTTTAAGAAACACACTTGAAGAAAAACTTTTTTAAAATAAGGAGCTTAACTTTTATCAAAGAAAACGGAAACAATAACAGCATTTAAAAAAGTTAACTAAAGTGTTTTTTTAAAATAAATTGTATACCCTAGTTACTTCACCAAAGGATTTAGATAAGTTGATTGACCCAAATGTTTGGGTTATTATAAATTTTTTATACTTGAATTTGTTTCCTACTAATAATTTTTTTTAATAATCTACTCTTGTCTTATCTTTAATTAATTGTTGTTGAACGAAAACAGAGCAAAAAATTCAATTTTTTCTTTTGTTTTCTGTGTTTCATTTTCTGTTTTTATATTTTAATTACAAACTTTTCGTCTTGTTTTTAATTTATTTTCTGTTTTGAAAGATTTATACAAGAAACAGAGAAAGAAAGAAAAAAGGTGAGAGTTTCATAATTAAAAAGTGAAAACAAAAAATGAAACAGAAAACATAAATGCATGTAAGTAAACGACCCTTAGTTTTTTTATTTTTTATTTTAAATTTTAACTTTAAAACAGTTTTAATGTGTTACAGCAACTTTAAAATAAAAGAGAACGTACCAAAGATATGATAATACTATAACACGACGGTGGAAGAACTGATGTAAATAGATTTTTCCTCAATTTATTTTACATAAAATTTATTATAGTTTTACTATTTCAACTCAAATACTACTTAATGACCCTGAATTTGAGACCTGAATAGTTTGAACTCATTTAGTTTCTTGACTCAAAAGTCAAAAAGCAAAAAATCAACATCAAATAATGTTATATTCATTCATTCAATTCAAATATTCAACCATTCTTCAATAACTGCAAGTTTGCATAGCATGGTCTTCTTCGTATCCCAGTCAAATTGGCGCGACGAAGAAAACTCAAGAACAAAAGTCCCTATCAGATACTTGAAGGAAAAAATTTCGAGAAAGAATGGCGAATGCTTCACTTCATCAATTAGCGCTAATACTATAAATTGTTAGAATGTGAGCTCAATTGAACAAGGCCGGGAACATAAATTTTCAAAAAGCAATTAAGACTATGGAGAAGCATTCTAGCTTTCTTGTTGACTTAGATGTTATTATTACTGTTCCTGCTTGTTGTAGGAAGGCCTCTATGCAACACTAGAAGTACTTGTTGTCATTGCCAAAAATTTGCAATTTACTAACTAATTCTACTAAGATTTAACTATGTGATGTTGCTTCTTCTTACCTATAATAAAAATTTATTGCAATAATTGCTTTATTTCTTTGATTTGTAGAGCTGCCTATTTTTCGTAGACCATGTGGTTCACAAGCTTCCGATCAACTAGGGCTGATTCTAAGTATTTGATCTTTGCAATTCCATTTTGCCAACCGCTGATTTATTTCTTTCAAATTGGAGTATAAACTTTCTAGTAGTTTATAGAAATAAGCAAGTTAAACAATAATATTAGAGGACTGTTATAATATAGCATGAAATGAAAATAAAAAAATATATTTAATATCTTTAAATACTCAGTAGTTAAAGTTTACCGCTCATAGTCGTTCTACAAATCTCAAGCAAGAATGTTTTTTATGAAATGCAGTTTAGATAAAAATATTAAAAAAAATAATTAGGACGCAAATGGAATGTTTAAAATGATGAGAAATATTCGTGTATTATTAGTCATTTTTAAAATAACGCATTTCTTAGATAAAGTGACCAAAATGAATTGTCATAAAATTTACTACTTTCTTTGGATTCAATTAAAAGTAAAACTACCTAAATCTATATATGCTATTTTCTCCAAATTTAAATACAAGGAGAAAAATAATTTTGTACTAACTAAAAAAATTGTTTAATCCTTGAGACATTTTTTTTTTTACTTATATTCAAAATTAGAGTAATAATTAAAATTAAAAATACTAGTTAACTTCATATACTATAAAAACAGTCAAATACATATTTAATGACCCTGAATTTGAGACCTGAATAGTTTGAATTCATCGAGTTTCTTTACGCAAGAGTCAAATAGGCAAAAAAATTAAAACAGATATATATTCATTAATTAAATTCAAAAGATTCAACCATTCATGATTAAAAAAAAGTGAGAATGAAAGAGATCAGAGAATCAAATCAATGGTTCTCTTAAGCTGAAACTAGTGATGAAACTAATAAGATGTAACTATGTGATGTTGGTTCTTATTACTTATAATAAAAATTTATTGGAATACTTTCTTTGTTTCTTTGATTTGTGGAGCTGCTTAATTTTTATAGACCATAGTTCACAATCTCCTGATCAACAAGGCTGATTCAAAGTATTTGGTCTTTGCAATTCGATTTTGCAAATTATGCAAACCCTTGATTTTTCTTTCAATTTTTGGGGTATAAATTTCCTAGTAAGGTATGAGAGCAAATTAAACAATAATATATTAATATATATACGTAATATATTTAATATCTTTAAATATTTATAATTTACACTTATTTCTCTTATATCTTTTCTGATTTAATTTTTTTCCTTTTTTTTTCTTCAATCATATATCTATAATTTTTATTGGAAATAATTTAAATCTTACATCACTTAAAGATAAGATTGAGATAAAATGTATCAGAATTGAATTAAGTCCCTTATCAACTCAATTACAAATTAGTTGGAATAATTGTTTTAAAAAATATTTAAATTTATTTTATTTAGAATTTAACGAATATGTATGATGAATGTAAAAGTTTTTAATGTCAACCAGTTAATTTTTTTTAACGGGAACTAATTAAAAATCATGTTTGGTATGTTTTTTTTATGGTTATTATCAAAGTAAAAAACTTATCACACTATAGTATGTGATTAAATAATACTATAAGTAAAAACACTTTACATTGTAAGTGCTAACCATAAATATCTTATTTTTTTATTTTATTATAATTTTTAACATGACGTAACATAGTAATTATCAAAATCAATAAATCTATAATAAATATAAAATGGTTTGTGATTAGATTATACAATGCATATCTTATTTTCGCTTTATTTTATAATAATAATTCTTAACATGGAGTATATTTCTTCCCTTAAAAAAAATGGAGTATTCCTTTGGTGTGTTGGTTTTTTGTTTTAATTTTAATTTTAGTTTTTATTTTTCAGGTGATTGTAACCGTTTTCAAAATATAATTCACCCTCAACCGTTTCTATCCAGAAAGTTAATATTAAAATTTATTACATTAATTGATAGTCAATATTTTCATTTACTGAATTTGAATTCTTATTTAATGACCCGGGGTCTAAAGGTTGCATGGAGACATGGGAAAGATGGCAAAAGCTTGTGAGACAGCTTTGAAAGTGGTTGTTGTTGTGTGTCATTGCTCTAGGCTCAGCCCTTGCTTCTTCTGCAAGAAATTACCATGGATCTTTTTCTTCTCCACCACCACCTCAACATGAATTAAGTTCATCATCTGGTGTTCAATCTTTTGGATCTTTTTATTCGGGGTCTTATCATGGCCCTCCACTCTATGAGATGTCACCGCCACCACCGTTTGTGTTCTTCATCTTTTGGATCGTTTTACTCAGGACGCTATGAGACTTCACCGCCACCTCCTCCTCCACATCGATATCGTTTCAAGTCTTCTTTTGGATCGTTTTCTTCGGGGCCTTATCGTGTGCCTCCCCGCTATCAAAGTTCACCTCCACCACCTGCTGCATGAGGAATGATTTTATGATCTTTAACGTTTAAACCCATTAATGTGCTGTCGGGTTCCAAAGTTATGTTATAAAAATCATCTTTATAGCAAAGTGATTATATTATATTTACTGCTTTTTCTATACTGTCTTTACAATATTTTGTTAGATGAGTTTGGTAGAATACAACAAGACTGAACATTACGTCATTGTTTCATTTGGAACTGGGTTAGGTTTCTCCTTAGGCAAGGTAAAGTTTTAGATTTATGTGAATAAAATAAAATATAATTGAAGGAAAAGATCTTATTAAAAGTAATTAGCTAAATTTTTTTATAGAAATTAATCAGATAGGTTGATTTAGCTAGTAAATGACGAACTTGTATTTCAAAAGAATTTGCTTTCTGCTGCCGAAGGACTTGATGAGTTCTTGGTATACAACTCGCTTAAACTTTGTCCATTATCGGGAAAAAATAAATTAATAGCATCACATTAAATAAAAAAATGAGTTTGGTATATAAAAATAAAGATAAAAATTTTACGGATTAATTTAGCATGAAGTTTGTTTTTTCTTCCCCAAAAAGAGTTGGTTATTTTTATTTTGTTCCTTATAAAAATATTTTATTCTTAATTTTATGAAAGTACTTTTTTAGTTTGGAGAGGAATCAAATTACACGTAACTTACAAAAACTATTACAATATTAATAATTTTAAGTGAATATAGATTTTATTGATTTAATTGTTGAAATATAACTATACGTTTCCTGCTGTCAAAAAAAAAAAAAAACTATGCGTTACCTTAATTATTTATTTGTGTCTCAACATTTTTCGTAAATATATATTAAATAGAAAAAAAAAACAAATTGTACATTTCATTAATGTTATTCTATTCTATTAGGTTTATTTCATTATTTTTTTTAATCAATTTGCGGGAATTTTGGTGAAAACAAAATGAAATTAAAAAATCTGACGTTATTTCAATTCAAAATATGCGAATCTTCATAGCTATCCCGGTGGTTGTGAGAACGTAAGAATCTACAAATGTTACTCATATTTTCTTTATTTTGACCTTTTGTGAGGATAATTCAACTTTAATCCATTATGTTGAATCACTTGATTAAAATGTTACTCATATGCAAATAATTCTCCAATCCCATGCATATTTATCACAATCACATAAATATACGTTATCAAGAGGGAGGATGTACCGAGTGAGATGAATATTTTAATAAGAAAATGAGAAAACTAAGTCTAAATCATACTATAACTATCCATAAATGGTTAGAGTTAAAAGTTATTTAATATTCACATAACCATTTTAAAAAAGTCACATAACTAGATAATTTAATTTTAACTATTAAAGTTTCTAAAAAAAACTTCTACATGCAGACTTAATAAATAACCTGTTATTTGATATGTCCTGTAAAACTTTAACAGAGATGGTGTTGAGGTTGCTAATATTGAACAGCCATGAAGGTGTTGAGGAATTAAAAGGATTCCACAATAGATCAAGCACCGAAAGTGATGTAATCTTTTGAAATGCAAGAGATGGAGGGAGAGTATCAAGATGAAAGAGGACAAATGTAACTCTAACAGAGATGACATCATACTCACAGCTCCAAACAACTCATCAGTAGACATGACAATGGGGTAGGTCGGGTACGGGTATTGTTTCCCCAATCCCTTATCCCGACTCCTCAACATATTCACATATCATACTCGTACTCGATACCCGACCCGACGGGTTTGAGTTTATTGTCCCATTCCCGTACCCGTCGGGTATCGGGTATCTCCAACCCTGTTTCACACATCATTTAGAAAAATATCTTTTTTTTGTAAAAAAATATTAAAAATTTGATTTTAGAAAAAAATAAATTGATTGTTAAACATTTATTTTTAACTACTTATATATCAATAAATTTATTATAACGCGTGTGTCTACATAAATAGTTAAGAAAATAATATTAAATTATGTAAAAATTTTAAAATAAAATTAACTAGTAATAAAAATTATATGTCTTTTGATTAAATTATGTAAAAATTCTAAAGATTTTAAGTGGCGGGGCGGGTTCGGGTTCGGGGTCGGGACGGGTCTAGTAATCTCATACCCGTACCAGTACCTGACTTTTGGTTATCGGGAAAAACCCGAACCCAAACCCATACCCGGTCAACTCGGGTATTACCCGTCAAAGTCGGGACGGATTCGGACGGGTACCTACGAGTACGGGTTTTCTTGTCATGTCTACTCATTAGATGTGCAGGTAATTGTGACAAAATCCACGTGAAGATACTGAAGCGAAGACAGCAGAAAGCCAGCTTACATCTCTTACCCAAGTGATGGTGCAGAGATATCAAGGTAATGCAAATTTGAAACATTTTCAAGATGAGCCGGAATCATTCCAGAGAAATTTGTACGAGACAGGTCAAGGTAACGCAGCTTATTGAGAGAACCTAAAAGTTCTGGAATGGCGATTCCTTCAAAGTCATTGTCACTCTGGTCCAAGTGACTCAGATGTTTCAAGTCTGTCAATGCACCATTTAGCTCACCGCCTAAGGGAGGCCATCATGAAAATTTTCGATATAAGGGATTCTCATGTTAAGGATTCATTTACTAATTTGACACCAGACTTTAACCTAAAATCTGAAGGTTTAGATTTATGGATCTTTTCGTTACCTTTATGGTATTTAACTTTTTCACTTTTATTCGATGTAAAATTTCACCTGACATTTGTACTCCAACAATTCTATACCTATCCAATTACAACAATCTTTCCCAATCCTTGAAGAAAGGGAATTGCCAGGATCATTGAGATCTTTTTTTATTTCAAAGAGGGTGATTCTCTCTTCCTTAATGCACAGATTAATGCTAACATTAAGGCTTGTAACTTCATAGAGAGTTGATACAAAAAGAACGAGGATAGGAATAACAGAATATCCTAAGGAGAGTTTTGTGCCTGCCATCCTTCCCCAGTGGATGTCAGAGTCGGAGGGTTTCAAATTTATATGTATGAGCCTCTTGACTGGGAAGTTTCTGTTGTATCTTTCCTTTTTAACTTTCTTTCTTTCTTCTTAATTCATTTGCTTTAAACATATTTTTCATGTTGACAAACAAAATATTGTGAAACCATCTGTGTGGATATGGACCATCTTCTGCCAAGTTCACTAAGTCAGACCAGGATGCTGCATAGTACTGTTAAGATACACAACTGAAACAAGTTATCTAGATACAAAATAATGAAATAAAAACCCTGACAATAATTTATAGAATCAAAATGTTCATTTTGTAAATTAAAATTAGACGTAGACTATATTCATGCCCCTTTCTGAAGACTCATGGCAGTGCCATAAAATATGTTGAGCTATATAAAGTATTTGTCTTGAATTATATATACATATTTTATAAGTGTCCTTTACGCACTTCTTGACATGCCGTCCTTGCAAATGCTTTATGCGTACCCAATTGTTGTGACTCTCTTGAAAGCAAGCAGCTCGATCAAGATGTTGATGGAGGTTTTGAATGAGTAAGCATGTTGTCCATGGATTTTGTGGGTGTACCGCTTGTTAGATTTAGATGTTAGTTGTTGTTATTTTCTGTTTAATTTCATTATTTCTTTTTGTACTGTAGTAAAAAAAGACATACTGTTATATTATTTCTTTTTATATTATTTACTTGTATTTTAGTATGTGAATTGTGCATGATAAATATTTATTTTTGTATAATTATAATTATTAATAAATTACTATTTTAAATATTATTTTATGATTAATAATAAAATATATAAATTATAGTTCAACTTTATATTGAATAATTCAAATTGCGATATTAAGTTATTTTAACTATTCACATTCTCTTTTTAAAAAAGATATTCAAGTTCAATTTAGAGATAGAGATTAAAGATGATAGATTAATTAAAAATGATAATCGAGCGAAATGATAGATGAAATATAGTTTGAGATGGTTGAGAATTTTTTTATTTAATTGAGAGAGTAGTATGTGAAATCTAATTGAGAAAAAGTAAAAATTTCACTCTCCAGATTATATATTATTATTTATAATAGAAGGAAAAAAGATATAGTCTCTAATCTATATCTATATAACATTACATTCTAGACGGAGCTAGCAATTACCTTTATATTGTTCATTTAACAGTGTGTTTTCTCAGTTTGTCCTTTCTACATATTGGGCTATTTTTGGGGTGTGTGGCGGGCTTCAGTTTTTTACGATTGACCAAATAATCATTTCCCCCCTAAATTAAGTATTAGTTTCTTTCCTAAATAATCCCCAAGTAATGAAAAATCCTTCAAATAAGTCCCTGGAAGTTAGTCGTAAAATATATCAATTAATGTAAGGACTAAATCGATGGATATTCAATTGTTTTGGTCGAATTTTAATTAAATGTGTATAATTAGAAAAAGGAACATTTAATGCATGGTCGTTTCCTTTTTAATGTGTAGTAGTATCCTCTTATCAGAAACTGTTAAGATGTCTGATATGTTCATGTTCATGAAATGAATTATTTGAATATTGGAGTGAAAATATTATGGTCAAAAGTCTGAGATTTTATCTTTACAAAAGGCATGTTTCCGGTGGAAATTTACTGAGTTTTGCTTCGAATCGCGTAGTATTTTCATTAGAATGTGTGGGATGTTCGACAATAATCTTTGTTTTGTTTACATGAATTATAGGGATAAAAAATTCAGGCATGAAATGTGGATGCAAACAGAGTTGTCTGTGAACGCAACACCACTGAAGCATTTCAAAAAGGTATCTGAAGGTAAAAAAAACCTGACACCAAGGTTAGTGCATCAGCAAAACAAGTGAAGGTTTAACTTGCTATTACGATGGCACTATCCCTTTTCCTTTAAAAATGATTAATCTTAACAATTGTTTGGTTTGTTGTGATGATTGAAGTTAAATGATGGAAGGATAAGTTATGAAGTATTTAGTTTTTTAATTTGAGCTTCTAAATAAGGAATAGGATCTTTGTTCCTGCCTTCCAGGATGCCAAGAATAAAAGCATTTCAAAATGTATTGATCTTGGCCGGAGATAATCTAATGTCGAACGGATCAGTTGGACCTTGTGCAACTATACAGTGTAATTATTTTATAGAATGGATAATTTCTTCATTTTCTTTTCAAAAGTTCTGATTTATGTCCCTTACAAATGAAAAGAGTCACGCTCATAGAAATGTTGATATTACAGTTTCATGTGCTGCTGTGGATGACAGGTGTGTTCCGTAAAATGTGTTTCTTTTTATTGCTTAATATCGTTATGCTGTAAGACGAAGTATTATGCTTAATTCTTTCTAGGGTGAGTGAATAGAAACAACTAATTTCCTGCAAAAAAAAAAAAAATTACAAATTTGATTACCTGGTTTTCACTCTTCAGCCATGTATCAGCTTGTGGATTGGTTAAAGTGGACGACATGTCATATCATTCAATTTTCAGAAAAAACCAAAGGGTAATTCACAAGATAACCTAATGCTGCATCTTTCTATTTTATGTAATCTGGTAATCCTATCGTATTTGTTCACTAATAGAAAGAAAAAGAAAAAGAAAATAGCATCCTTAATTTTAAGTCTTTCCTCATGCTTAAGAGTGAACAAGATCAACTTACTACTTAGCAATATAGCATTTATAAATTCAGTATTACTTATAATACCACACAAGATCGTTGGAGATTTTGATTATGCTTACCACAAAAGACTGGATTTTCAAACTTCTGTACCAAAAATAGTCTATGAAAATAATTAATTAGACGTAAAAAAATTCTTTGAAGTCCATTATCGCATGCACAAGGAGGAAATTGGTGGATTTGCACTGCATAAGTGGCCTTGAGGCCCAATCTTATGCATGGAATTTCATGCATTTTACTAGTCACTTTGAAAGCTTTTAAAATAAGTTGATGTTTAAACAGCAGAAACAATGCTAAACTAAGTAGGACATGTGCCTTTTAACATACCCAAAAACTACAACATGAACAACAGGAACGAATTCAAGCAACATACACAGTAAAAGTATAATCACGACCAACTTCGAAGTTCAAACAACAAAAACAACAAACTAATATGATAACTGTCTGTATCACTTAATAAAATAGGATAGGGCAACTGTCCATGTCTTCATCTTCTCCAGCGGTCTCAGTTTCTCTCCAGTCCAAACCTGCGTTTTACACCCGCCAAATTAATGGCGATCCAAACCAGAAGATTATCTCTCATGTCAAACACAAACTTGAAATATGCATGTCTCCAAGATCTCTTCAACACCAAACTGCCACACACAAGCCAGAAGCCCGTAATGTACCCTATAGCTATGCTTGCATATAACCACAACCTTTCAGTTTTGTCATCATCTTCATCAGCACCATCTTCATGTTTCTTTTCTTGCGCTCCATTTTCAGGAAAAAATAATGAGAAATTAGTTGGCAATTGACCCCCGCAAAGTTGAGGGTTGCCTTCATAAGTTGATGGATCATTAAAGGTCCCAAATTGATTAGCAACTGGAATTTGTACAGACAGGTTATCGTATGACAAATTCAAAAAGCTCAAGAAAGTCATGGAAGTCATGCTTGCAGGGATTGGACCCGAAAGACTGTTGTGTGAAAGATCAAGACTTTCTAAATCTGTTAATGATCCAACGTTGTTGGGTATGTTCCCAATTAGCCTATTGCAGGCCAAATTAAGGACACCCAAGTGAGTTAGCTCTGTTAAAGACTCTGGTATCTCTCCTGGAAGGTAATTGTTAGAAAGATCAATGGTGGAATGCACTGGCATTTGGTTCAAGTATTCAATTAATCTTCCTTTCAGGACCAAGTCTATATGCATCGTGTATGGTACAAAGCCAAGTTATGAAACCGCCCTATAAATAAAATAAGTCTGCTGGAGTTTGAAACCATCCACATCACCCAAACACAATGGTATAGAACCTGATAGGTTGTTGTTTGCCAGATCCAATAAATGAAGATAAGGTAGACGACAGAGCTCCTCTGGAATGCTTCCTGTGAGTGTGTTGCCTCTTGACAGTAACTCTGATAGCAAAGGAAGGTTCTTGGTGATCTCTTTTGGCATAGACCAAAAAACCTTTTGTTTCCCAAGGAGAGAGTTTGCAGACTAGTACAATTTTGAAAGGCTGAAGACAAATCTGCAGAAAGCTTATTGTTGCTCAATTCTAGGATAAAAAGTGAAGGCAGAGAGCATATTGAAGTTGGAATTCCACCTGACAGACTGTTGTTGGATAGATCAATGATTTCTAGTCTCTGCATACCCATCCCAAACACAGGGATTTCTCCTGTCAAATGATTTTTGGATAGATCAAGATAACTCAAATTTTGAATCCTAGTTATGGATAGTGGAATGCTCCTATTCAAGAGGTCATTTGAGAGATCCAACTCCTTCAAATGTGACATCTCTTCCCCAATATTGGCTGGCAATGTTCCGGACAGTAAGCTGTACCTGAGATAGAGAGCAGTGACACCAGACCAAATTGGGATTGGTCCCTTCAACTGGTTGAAAGCAAAGTTAACCTTAGGTGAATTTGAGGAAGAGAAGTTCATTTTCTTTGGTAGGTATCTACTTATTTTGTTGTGAGAAAGATCTAGCTGCTCAATATGAGAGGACATGTTGTAAAGCCATCCAAGTATCTCCTCAGAAATTCCAACATTTTCTAGGATTACATTCTCCAAGGACATTTGGTTTCTCAGCCAGTTAGGAAATGTAGGGCCAACTTGACAATCACGAATTTCAACTTGATACAAATGCTTAAAAGGTGGAATCCAATCTTGTGTCACTTTCAAGGCAAATGGGTTCCTTTTAGATGATATAGAGAAAAGGAGTAGGTCTGTGAGATTATGGAAAATTGGAAATGAATATTTGTCATTGTGCCTTCCCAATTGTTCTTGAGCAGGTTTAGATCGTACAACTTTGTTAGTTGACCAATACTTTCTGGAATTTTCCCATTCATCATGTTGCCTTCCAAGTTCAGAGTATCTAGATTTGATAAGTTTCCCATAGTTGCTGGTACAAGACCTGAGAGTGAGTTGCTTGATAGATCAAGGTGAGACAGTCTGCTGAGTTGTCCTAAAGAATGTGGCAATTTCCCAGATAGTTGATTGGAACTTAAATCCAAAAACTCTAGACTTTGGTAGCAACAGGATGACAAGGTCTCCAACATTTGAATTATATCGCCGGTGAGATCATTACCCCAAGGGGACCTCTTAGAGATGAAGAATAAAGATCAAGTTCTGTGAGATTGCTCAAATTGAACAACCATGAAGGTATTGAGGAATTAAAATCATTCACAGATAGATCAAGCACGGAAAGAGATGTAATATTTTCAAATGGAAGAGTTGGAGGGAGAATACGAAGATTGCAAATGGACAAATGTAACACTAACAAAGATGGCATCATATTCAAAGCTCGAAACATCTCATCAGACGTGCTGGTAATATTGACAAAATCCATGTGAAGATACTGAAGCGAATACAGAGCAGAAAGCCAGCTTACATCTCTTACCCTTAGTGCTGAATACGGTGTAGAGACATCAAGATAATGCAAATTTGACAAATTGCCAATTTGACTAGGGATCTTTCCAGAAAAATTTGCATAGGATAGGTCAAGGTAATGCAACATATGGAGAGAACCTATAAATTTTAGAATGGGGATTCTTTTGAAGTCATTGAACTTAGGTCCAAGTGACTAAGATGTTTCAAGTGACATGTTTGTGTAGAATTTTATCAGCATTTGCTTTGTAAAGTCTGGGGTGTGAGATTGATGCATACCTACCTGTTGTGACTCTATTGATAGCAAGCAGCTCAAGATGTTGATAGGAAGTTGGGATTGCTTGCACACTCTATGTTTTAGTTGTTGCTCTCTTCTGTTTGATTTCATTATTTCTTGTAGTACTGTAGTAAAAAATCAGTTACTATATTGGGGCGTAATTACCGCCTTTCTCTAACGATTTCTTTTCTTTATATTCCTATAATGCTCACAAATAATTGATTTAATGCAAAGAAGCGAAGTAAACGCGTATTCAGTAAATTTGGAAGCAAGTAAATGATTTAAATTTTTGTAGACATGAAAGTGTCTTTAACTACAGCTGTCATTTATTTAACCCATTAACATTTTTATGTAAAGCCATACTGCCAAACATTTCATGCATTTATTTAGCTTATCCCCTTAATCTATAATTGCATACATATATCATATACATAATTCTGATTTGTTCACTCAAAATCAGACAAAGAGTTATATATGGTTCAAGGAAAAGGTGCCCTAACTTCATCTCAGTCTCCTCAATGTTAATGCCAAATCCTTTGCCATGTTGCTTCCAATAGTCTGCCAAAGGGTTGATCATCTCTGGCTCTGGAATCTCCAACCTTGAGCTTTTCAGGCCATCTGAGGAAATATTGTATTTGGCATCCCTCTCAAGCACCAAGTCTGCCCTCACCAAACCAGGACTCACTGCTTGTGGAGACATCATCAGGGCTGGTGCACAGGAAGCCTATCCCCTGCATTTCCATTTTCCACAAATAGGTTGCCTTGTGACAACACATGCATGTAAATGTTCACCTTCTCAAAAATAAAAAAAAAGTTGTACTGCTACTCAAAACAATTGCTAAGATCATATCACAGCACAACCACATTACACATATAGCCATATATATGTGATTCTGAATTTGAAGTAAAAAAATTTAATATAGATGTACAACATATATATATATATATAACAAATGTTAGATAGATCTTTTGTTATATCACATCATGCCACTTTTTTTTCAACCACGTAATTAGAGTCTTTGACTCCCATAGAATCTCGAGATATCTCACAAGTTTCAGTCAAAGGACATGCGATGAGACTAACTCTTAGTCTGAGATTTAATCAGATTTAAAGCTCTTTTGTCTTTCTCAAGAGTGTATTTTAAGCTGTCCCACAACCTCAGCATGTATTGCCAACTAAGCTACACCTCTTGGATCATCATGTCACCTATTATACCTCTATATTTATCCTTTAATTAAAGGAGTGACACACAGTTGAAGATACTCGTGCAAATTAAATACTACTAATTTTCTATTTTCTTATAAAAAAACTGAAAACAAAAACAAAATATTTCTATATATATATATATACCTCTGTCAACCTGCCACGTACACCAGAATTTGCCGTAAGTTTGGGCAAAGTTTTCGAGGTCTGGCATGGCAATAACCTCAGGAACTCTGAGATTCACCAACAGACCTGATTTAATCTGCACCACCAGCACATTTTTCTATATTAACTAATTCACAAAGGAAAAACACATGCATAGCAAAGAATATATAATATATACGAATTACGAAACCTCATAAGCATGAGAATGCCAAAGCTTCTGCTCCTCGGGAGGAAAGGTTTCAAAGACATCAGCAGGAACAATGTACTCCACACTTATCACACACACCCACAACACAACTAAAATATTTATAAAAGCAAAACAATTGAGTTAGTGAAAGTTGAAACTAAAAGAGAGAAAAGAAGAAGACCGAGGAGACGAGCATTGATTTCATCGGTATCATAGACAGCACACTGGATGAAGTTCTGGCTGAGTCTGGAGCAGTAGTGGTGTGTCTCAATCTGGCGAGACATGTCATGGCTATAGATGGCGAAGGAACACACGTGCTGTCTTGTCGGTTGAAGCCATTGTTTGATTGTTGAAAATTTGACTGGATCAGTGATGTTCTATAAAGCGTGGCGCTTCTCCTCCTCAAGCATCTCATGGCTCATACATATATAAGCTGAAGTGGAGAAAGTGGGTTGAGGTTTTGGTTCCACGTAGACATGCATGGTGCTTACGTGGCTCAGTGTAGAGAGACTGTGTTGGCATTTTGGTAGAACTAGGAGTAAGCAGTTGGAGCTCAGAAACAACTAAGGCAGTAGAAGTCAACAGATTCCATTTAGCTATCTTCCTCAAAACTTAATTACTTAACTACAAATTTTCTAGAGGCGGTTCGAATTCACAAATCCAAGTAATGATATGTGAATTATTTTTTATTTTAAACATTTTATTAATATTTTTATTTTTTTATCATATTATAAATTATAATTTTTTTTCTTTCTAGGATAGCATATGTCTTATGCAGTGTCTATTAATCATTTTTTAATTTTATATTCTCTTCTCTTTATTTTTTCATTTATTTAATAATATTGATCGTTATGTATCTAAATTGTTGCTCTGTTTTAGCTTTTGTGGTGCCTCGGTGATTAAAGAGGAGAGTGCCTATAAATAATGTTATTTTTATTTATAATTTAACATACACTTGCACATAATACTTTCTTATCTTTTTAAATTACAGTATTTATTTTATCTCATATTTTTCTTTCTTCTTTGCTTATTATACAACTATTTCATTGGAGTTTGTCAAGGAGTCCTATGTGCAGCACAGAAATGTTAGATAAAAGAGTGACTTTTATAGTTTTAATTATGACCTAAATGTGTATTTTTTTTTTATAAGTTTTATGTGTATATTTTATAAGAAATATAAAAGGGTCCTTTTAGTTTTTCTTTTTTGGAAAAAAATTGAGTACGTCTTAAGGTTATTAAAATTTGAATTTGCAATAAATACTTGTTTGAGTGTTGTTAAACTATGTTACTTATTGTCGATTAAGTAATATATTGATTTAATTCATGGAATGATCGATGCAAGGTACACTAGATTTTTTACGATTATGAATTTTTCTGCGGGGTATATGCGAACAATAATGCAGTTAGTCTCATGTACCAAAAAAACAGAAGCGTCTCTCATTCACATTATTTATGATCGATGTGATCAATGTGAAGAAAAGAAAAGAAAAATAGATATCATTGTGCCTAAAGGCATGGGAAAGATAATATAGTACACATGGATTATATATGAATGTCTTTGAGACTATGCTCTCCAAATTATATGAAGAAAAGAAACGACCACTTCTCTATTTTGTCTCTATAGCCTCTTTTTCCTTCCCCACATTCACTTCTTTGAATTGCCACCAGGAACTAAAGGGCTTTGAGACCTGTACTTGTACCTCA
This sequence comes from Glycine max, assembly GCF_000004515.6. Classification (NCBI taxonomy): domain Eukaryota; kingdom Viridiplantae; phylum Streptophyta; class Magnoliopsida; order Fabales; family Fabaceae; genus Glycine; species Glycine max. The sequence continues at coordinate 6,769,266 of NC_038251.2, read as the reverse complement.
TTGAAACTAACAAATAGATAAAGAAGTTGATCAAGCTCACTATAGAAAGGAACAAGTAGAACAAATTGAGATGGTTTCTATTAATATTGTTCCCTGCTAACCAGCCCCCACTGCTAGTGATATGCTTGGTGGCTCCATTCACACTTTTTACCACTATGGTACTAGCAAAATACCCAAGTGCCATAGAGCTCCAAAGGAAGCAGGTTGATGTAGATTTAAGCCCTTTTGGTGCCTCTGAATAGAAAAACTGAAGCAACCCCACATAGGTAAACATGTCAGCAATGCCAAATATAAAGTACTGAAAAGAAAGCCAAAATGTGCTTATGGGCAATGGTGGCATAAGTATTGGCACAGCATCAAGCATGTTGTTGTCTCTGGCCACTCTTTTCCTTTTCACCTCTATAACTGAAGCCACGGCCATGGATATGCAAGAGAGTACTAGACCAACTCCTATGCGCTGCAAGTGTGTGACACCGGTTGGAATGCCAGTGATTTTGCGCATAACAGGCACAAAAATGAAATCGTAGATAGGAACAATAATGATTAGGAAAGAAACTGGGATGATTGGGAGGGATGCGGGAGGGATGTGAAAATGCTTGGTGAAAGTGGTGTCCATGGTGTAGCCTTGTTGGATTGAAAAGGTTTGCAGCTGAGCTAGGCAAAGGGTCATTATAATTGTGCAGCAGAATATTGGGATCATGCCAAGAACAATTTTGGCATTTTCTACTTGGGTGACCCTACAAAGTTTCCATGGGCTTGATGGTTTCTCAGATTGCACTCCATGTTTTATTTGGATGGCTGCTCTGTCTAAAAACCTGTGAAAGGGGAACATCAGTTTAGAACCAAATACATTGGAATTGGAGTGACAGTTCATAAAATGTTACCAAAAGGTACATTTTATATTAACAAATGATCGATCTAAGACCTTTTAAAATAACCTTGTGTCACTTTTACAAATGAGTTATGACTTATGAGTAATGAGTTGTGATCAAGTGACATAGAATTATGTGGGTGTTTGGTAACATGTTAGGGATCCACATTTAGTGTAAAATCACATTGAAAACAACACAAAAGCAACTATTTTTTACTTCAAGGGTCCAGATTGAGTGCAATTCAATGTGTTACTGAACACATTGTGTTACTTAGACGCGAGTGGAATTAAACCTTAAAGTGTCTCTATGAGGTAGAAACTCTATTTCCTCAGCAGCTTCCTTGTCTTGTTCAATCTCGTACAGTTCTGTTGGATCTTCAGGAAGAGGAAGATTTCTATTGCGGATTGCAGCAACGTAGACCTGGAAAATGCATGAGCAAAGATTAGAACAAACAGCTTGACCAATGCAATATAATCCTCCAAAACCTGCCTACTGTTAACTTCAAATTATTCAATTCATTCCAAATTCAAATTGAAACCTGTCCTTCTTCAGGATTATAAAAAATAAAAAGATGTTGAATCTATCTAGAAGTTGTTTCCATTATAAAAGTCTGTATTATTCAAAAGATTTTAATGGCACTAACACCATATTGAAATGTGATGTTAAGGGTAGACCCAATATATAGAAAAGTGTGGACTGAGTTGTATCATAATCAAACATGCGAGAGATACTTTGCAAAAGATTCGAACCAATTAATCTCAATCCCTCTGTTTTTACATACACTTTTGATTGCCTTTATTTATCACATGCCTTGTCATAGTGATAAGAATAAGTTGTATAAGCAATAGAATTTATTTTATGAAAAACAGCCTATCTAGTATGAATGGTCAAAATCATAGTTCAAAATATAGAGCTTCTTATTGTTTTTATATGTAGTTGCGATAAATATTCAAATGAGAGTTTTGTCGCTTATAGTAGCTCTAACCAGTTCAAATAATATTGTCTCCAAACTCCAGTTGAGGATACTGAGGTCTATACCAAAATAAAAATTGTTTTTATCTGCAGAATAAACAATGAGGTTTACAAAGGCATATACCTGAATGATCTCATTGAAAGCATTTGTTCCTTGACCAACACGAAATCTGTATAGTGGCAGTCCAGCTGCAAAGATAACGATACCTAAAAATATAGCAATGGTGCCAATACCAAAGCCCCAATCCCAACCCTTGTTGATCTGTATCCACACAATGAACGTTAAGCTGACTGCACCACCAAAGCAAATGGCTAACAAGAGGGTGTTGAAGAAGGTGGACATTCGCCTCTCTTCTCGAGGGTCCTTTTCATCAAACTGATCTGCACCATGTGATGGTAGGGCAGCTTTCACTCCTGCAGTGCCAAAAGCCAACAGGTATAGGCCAATGAACAGAAGAGCTTCTTGGCCACCACTCGGTGTTTTGCAGTGAGCAGTTATATCATAAATGTTGCAAAGGGGTGGCTTAAGGCTGGGATAGTGTGCTTGTGCTGTAAGCAATGCAAGTCCCTACAAACACATGATCAACCACAACCTAATGAATTTGTATTCTTTTTGTTTTGTTAAGCAAAAGGGTGTGTAGAGGTGACAGGGTAGGACAACATCCCGACAAGACACTCCTTATATCCCAAAAAATACCAGCTTCTTATTTTTCAAGAGGTGAATAAAATAATTTTTTTTAAACCTTTATGTTATGAATTCTTGAGGATATATTATATATATAGACATTATCTAAAAGATTTTATCATTCAATTAATAAATAAATAATTTAACTTTTAGAATCATGATCAATTTATACATATGTGTATTATGTTCTATTGATTGTAAATATTATATGCCTTAATTATTATATTACGTATATAATTGTTATTATATATGTGGTTTCATATAATTGTTATAATATTATATATTTTCATTTAGGATGAGAATGATATTTATTTATAATTACCCCAAATGAGATGGAAAAAGATTATGGATGTTTTTTATGATGGAATAGGTAGTCGAACATTATTATATAAGATATGAACTCATAGATCCTATAAAGAATATGAAATCTATACTGATTTATATTTATTTGGATGTGATGAAATGTTGTATTTATTCTAGAACATGAGAAAGAATCTATTGAGTTTGAAAAGTTTTGAAGACATAATTTTCATAAATATATTTATTTTAGTTTGATTAATACTTTAGAATAAGATGTTGGATATAACTACTTTTATTATATTTTATCTCATATTTTGAGAATAATATTTTCTTTTTATAAAAACTTATTTATTTGACTTATTTTATTATACGATGTATTTTCAAATTACTTTAAGATTTTATTGTTTTAGTATATTTTATTATGAATTGTTATTATAATAAATTACACCTCATCCTACCTAAACTCTGTTGCACTACAAGACGATATATATATATATATATATATATGCCCACTGTAACATCCCAATTTTTCGTAAATAAATTTAAAAAGCTTTTTAGTAATAAATAAATAAATAAATAAATATAGAGCAAATAATAGGTTGAGTACCCTAGGTATAAATAGTTATGTTAAGTCAGCTGCCTCCTTTTGGCCTCATTTTCGTTTTTCCCCTTCTCCTCTCAAAACCCTTTCTTTTTCCCGCAGCCACCAAACCAGTCTCAGAAAAACGACGATCTCAAATCCGTTCACCGTTGGATCGTCGTGAAATTTGAGTATCATGTTCGCAACACAATTCCGAGCATTCTCACCGTTGGGAATTTCGATATCATGTCTGAAATGAGAGAAAAACCCTTCGCACTGTAGCCTTTTTCTTTCCCGCAGAAATCCAGAGCTGTCTTGGTAAAACTACGATCCCGGTTTCGTTTACCGTTGGATTATTGTGAAATTTGGATATGTTGTTCGAAATTCAATTCCGCACGCTTCCACCGTTGGGATTTGCGAGATAATATTCGTGGAGGGAGAAAAAGGAATCGTATGAAGACAGTACAAGTGGAGGTTTCAATCTCTTCTCCGTCTCTCTGACGTTTGGGAATTCTATCGGAGCAGTCGGATGAATAATTGAAAGAATTTCCGGGAACCGCTAGAGATGTTGTTATCGCTGGCTGAAGACACGTGAGCCCGCTTAGAGGTAAGGGATGAGTTATTCACAGTTGGGGATTAGTGAGAACATGTGTAGGGATCCTTAGAGGATTAAATTGGGATTTTATTTTGGGATATTTGTTAAATTGCAAATTTTCCTTTATGATTATAAATAAAATATTGATGTCCTGATGAAAATTGCTTGATAAATTGTGCTCTTGATATTTGTATATTTGGACCTATGATTTGGATATAATTGTGTAATATTATTTGAGGGGTTTTAGTCCTCATGTTGTGATAGTCTTTTATATAAATTGTTATATTGAGGATATGAAATGATAATTCAAATTGTGAGTATGTGATGAATTGTAGAATAACATGTTGCTTTGAGATTATAATATTGTTATTGAGATTGAGTATAAGTGTAAAGTTGAACATGTGTTAATTTGTGAGATACGTGTAAACATGTGATGGTGGATTGTGACACTATGAGATGTGAAATTGTGAATGAGTTCTAGTTGTGGATAAGTGTGTAGTTAACACTTGATGTGAAATTACTTGTGTTGTAAGCTATGAATTGTACAATACCCGACCAGCGTTATCTTGAGAAAAGCGTTGATGCGCAGTGTTAAAGAGAAAATGTAAGTTTCCTATTTAGGAACCAGTGTTAAATCGTAGCGCAATTGTGTTGAACGTGTTTAAAACACGAGTATAAGGTCGTGGGTATTGTATAATTCATGAGCAGTGTCTGCATGTAAAAAAAAAATTGTTTTAGGGGTTGGACCTGAATCAGGAGGGAGAGGCCCTGACGGACTCTTCGGAGTGTAGGCCTTGGGGGTCACCGGGTTTGAGTACTCCTTTAAGCCTATGCTGATCTCATATGGTTGGAGCATTCTCGCAAAACATCGTGACCCTGACTGGTCTCCCTATGATCTTACTTAGTGAGAGTGACCTGACAAACCCATTGTGTGGTGTGTCTTGTTATGTACTCCTAAGCGCCCCAGGGTGGTTTTTCACTGACATGGTACCACATTGCATATAAAATTGAGTCTTAGCATAACTATTGCATATGCTTGCTAATTGATGTGTTATTATATCTTGATCGAAGTGTGGGATTCTTGTGTAATGTGATTGATAATTAAAAAGTGAATTTTGAATGACGAAATGGTGAAGTTACGTGAGCTATGTTTAAGCAAGTGGTATCTCATTTATATAATATGTATATTTAATTGTCTTGTTTCTCTATTAGCTAGGAATGTGATAACTCACTCCCTGTGTGTTGTTGTGTTTGGATCCTGTGATGATCTTGAACTTGTGTTCGGGGGAGCAGATGAATAGGTGGATGACTATGAAGAACCTCATGCTAGAGGACACGGGAACACCACGCTCTGATAGGATGTGACATTAGGATATAGGTTCTATATTAATTGTATGAGACTTATATGACTTTCTTTGAGTCGAGATGACTTTATTATTTATTTGGACAAGTTTGAATATGATGTAGAAGAAAGTGAATGTGAGCCTTTTACCCATTTGAAAAGTTTGTATTTAAAAATGTTTTAAAAATACTTTTAATTAATATTTGAATTTTTATTCCTTTATTAATATATATGTGAGGGGTAGAGGGTGTCACACCCACGAGATAAAACCGAAAAGCTATAAGAACTTGTAGTTAGGAAGATCCCACCAAACAAAATTCTGAAAAAAAAATTCATAAAAAAAGTTCCGGACATGCATTTTGAATATTATTCAATGTAAAAACTTTGTGTCAACATTCAATAAAATCTTATCATTTTATCACATCATAAAGTAAATTTCTATTGAATGTTAGTGTTACACTCTTTTTTTTGCTGGATTTTATCATGCAGAGATATAAAGTTAATTTAGTAATAAAGAAAGAAAAAAAGTAAAAAAATATTGTGAATTCGAATTTTGTATTAACAAAATTAATATACTAATAACTAATATTTTCCAATTAAAAAATTACAATACTTATATAATAATTTATAATTAGATAATAATGAAAAATGTTACACACGATATATTGTTTTATAAGATTTTTACAAGTTAATTAAACAATTGAAAATTATTTTCGATGTGATTTTTAAAATTTTATTTTAAAATTCAATAATCTTATTATACATAATATTTTATAATTAAATAAAAATTAAAAAAATATTTACCCAGTTAATGTATTTAAATTAAATTCTTTCTTTAATTACTAGTGAAAATCAAAACAAAAAATTATCAATCTTGCATCTGACAATGTACTTATATTATTATTATTATTATTATTTTGTACTAATACGATTAGATCAATCCTTATTCTAAAATTTAAATAATTTGAAAGTTATTTTATTAAAATGATGTAACAAAAGATGCATCCTTATGTATAATTGATGCTCATTGGCTATATTTGGGTGATCTAGCCGATGGACTCGACTTAACATCTGTGGCCGAGTGCATCAATGTTCTTCCAATAACATGATCTCCTTAACATTGTCAGTTTTCTTTTTTATTTTAGTATTAAATTATTTTGTTTTACAATCACACTAACAAAGTTAAAACTTTTTTTTTCTTGAGAATAACAAAGTTAGAACTCAAGATACGCAAATCTCTTTATTACTGAGCCAATCATAGTGAATTCATTTTAGTATATATGAAATGTTATTTATACTTAATTCAGTAGAATGTAATGCGTCACTTTGATTTGATTTGAGAGGAAATAAATTTGAACCAATTAAAATCAAATTTTAAGCTGGATTTAGGGAAAAAAAATCCATAAATTTGAACTAGATCAACCAGACAAAAAATGGACGAATTTGAGTGTTGGTGAAGAAAAATAATTTGGAAATTTACTACTTATTATTGATTAAAATTGTGTTTGGTCAATCACAAACAAAGACTATTTTTATAGTCGATTCTGATTTGAGTGTTGTTGTAAATTTATGAAGTACGAATATTTCTCTTATTTAAAGTGTTGTCGTGTCATACACGTTTTCAACACCTAAACACTTATTAACCCTTCTTATTAAGTATTTGATTCAAAAATTACTTTTTGTTGACTTAAACATTTAAACTATTACATTTATACAATTAATATACTTTAAAAAATATAAAATGTTGGTTTAAATGTTAGTCATATTTTATTTAATTATATATATATATATATAAGGTATTCTCATGTCTTATATTTTATACATTAACCATGTTAAAACGTCCTTGTGTTTATGTAGTGTCCGATATCCGTATTTATTCATAGCTGTCAATAGCGCCAGTTTAGTTGGATGTTGACCACAATTAGGAGGGAAGTTTTGTAGCTTACCACAAACTCGAAGACCCCAGAAATTAAAACAGATCTGTATCTGCCAATCCATGTGTCAGCAAGAACAGCCACTGGAATGGCGAGTATGTAACCGGTTCCCATGTAGTTGGTGAGCATGTTAGCTGCATCTGGTATACTATAATGCATTATCCCACTGAAGTATGGCACCGAGTTCACAGCTAGTGAAAATGTTCCCAAATTCTCGAAACCAATCATAGCTGCATCCAAATTGAAATTAGTAAATGCATATGTCACTGCACCATTGACCATCAAAAAAATCTGCAAAGAGAATCTTAATACAAAATCCAGTAGTACACAGTAAAAAAAATGAATATGCTACTTTCTGGGTTAGAAGTCATCATCAAAAGGTTGATACCTTTTCTAGGAATCTTCAAGGGTATGGTGTCTATGAATTAGTTTCCATGAATAAACTAACCCCTCAACTTCAAAACTACTAACCTCCGAAAGAAATATAAAAGACAAAGTAGAAGTAAACATTTTTCTTGCTTTTGAGTAGTAAAATAACACAAACCACCACCTAAATTTTACGTTGGTTAATGATCTTTCTTGTCATGCAATAACGACGGAAAATGTTCATAATCAACCTAAACAATACCTTAGTGTCATTGTTTATTACCTAGTATGAGCACAGAAGCACACATCCCCCCATATTTGAATTTAAGAGCTCGTCTTCCTTTCCAATCCACTTTATTTTCATCAACCAGCTGAAAATCTGCTTCCTCTTTCACATCTACAACCTCGGGCTTTTCCTGCATGATCAAATGTGAAAAACCATATAACGAGAGAGCCGAAAGGGTAGTAGTAAGTGCATGAAAAAAATAAATACCATGGCTATATATGCAGAGCACTTGTTAGTAGCCGATTCAAAAGAAAAAGCAGGACGGGCGAAATTACAATGGCAGTAGGGAAGACCAACTCTGTCTATATATACATTCAATTCTACTATTCGAGACTTATTACTCCAAATAAAACAAAATAAAAACTGTGGCAATGTATAAAAATTAAATGAAAACATGATACTTGACACCTAGACACTTATTAGAAAAATAAAAAAAAAATAAAAAGATTTTGGACACTTTTTAGATGTCTACAAGCCTTTAGGGAGATAAAAATAAACAAGAGATAAATTATTAATATAATAAATGATGTGATGTGACAAAGGAAAGAAATAAAAAAAATATGAGTTTCACGTATATTATTATTGATCAGGACATTTTATTTAACAATGAAAAGTATTAGAAAGAGATATAAAAAAATGATTTTTATATTCTTTTAATATTGTGTTTTTCTTTTTACAATTTGAACATATGTAGAAAAAGAGAAATAAAACATAAGATGTGTGATAAAAGACAAAATAGGTTTAAAGAGAATATCCGAGAAATATGTTATAAAAATAAAATAGCTCTTAAAAAATATTTAAAAAAAAATGTGATGACAAGGAATGGATGGCTGATAAACGGATTTATTTAGACAGAATCCTATGCTATGCCTTTGGTTGATAGCAAAATGCTTTGGACAACATTCGCCGATTTTAGAAGCGGAAAATCCCAAGTCTATCTGTCAACTAAGAATCAAAATGGCGGGTCGTCCTACGTTGTTATCTCCGAAAAATATCCAATATTTTATTTAAATTAACGCTCCTATAGTTGGGAAATAACTGGCACATCCTAATACATAGTTTTAACCTTTAATGTTATGTCAATCTCGTTTTAGATGGTTTCTAAAAATTTGTAGTGGAAACAATCCACGGCCTCTGGCATATGCCCATACTTATCTGGTAATTAGTATTTACCCAACCACACATCAAATAAACATCTTCATTGTTACTCCGTTTCCTATGTGTTCATTTTCTTTTTTATTCCTCCACAAGGTAAAACTGAGAGATGGATGCAGAAGGTACAAGGGAGTATTAGCATTTGAAGAGTTTTTTCCACTTCGGTGAATATATGTTTACATTTTACAAACTAGCATTCGTAATATATGACTATGGTTAACTAAACCTAAACTGCATCAACGCCACACTTTATTTGTTTTGAATCTTAATATTGCCAACAAATTTTATTCTTTTTCATTTTTTTTAATTCAAAATAACCAACATGAAAATCACTTTTTTCCACCGCCAGAGTTTTGACTGACTTTTACATAATTTGTCAACTGTTTTTAACGTACAATTTGATTTATTTATTTATTTAAAATAAATGTTGGTTCAATGGGTAAAGATTGAACTTGTATCTCATATGGACACGAGTTTTAATTCCATTGTATATGTAAGAATATTATTAATGAGTGATATGTAATTATTTTTATAAGTGTTAAGTGAGTCTTGAGACATATCTTCATCCTGATAAATCCATAAATCCAATTTATTTAAACTTTTATTAATAAAAAAATGAGATTGAAACAGGACACAGTGTATTGCGATGCAATAACTTCTGAGAAGCATAACTATATTTTGAGATGGAAAATATTCATCAGCAATCCTTAGTGAGAAGCACAACTAAAAAGCAATTACTGTACTGTTTAGTGTCACAGAAAAGAGCATAGTGTTGCCACGTTTCTTTAAAATCTAAGAGATGCCAACTGATATAGACATGTCAAGCGTTCACGATAGACCATATTAATAGAATCAAACAAAGTTGCATGATTGGTGATTATTTGTATGGGGAAAGGAAGGGTGAGTGAAAAGCCCCACTTGTTGCTTCTACTATTATCTCAACTAGCTCAGCAAATATCTCCAATCAGTTAAAAATTTCAAGCAGACAGCTGAAAGTCTTCTTCAGATAAAGTTCTCTGTAAATATTTATAAAATAAAAATATAAGAAGAAAAAATGAATTGAGTTGATTTCATAAGTTAAAATCTAACTTTATGTACTTTAGCTTTTATGAAAATTCTCTCATTTAACATTTTCCGAAACTAAAATGCAAAAATTGATTTTAACTTAAGAAAGAATTTATATTCCTTATTTGTTTTTTTTTCCTATAAGTGCTTACCAAAAACTTTATTCAAACATGACCTAATTAGATCGCTACCAAGATGATTTTCCTATTACCAATGAATTAAACGTTAAAGAAAAGCTGTATTCACCTCCTCTTCCCAATTTCACCCTGACGCTTTTCCTTTTACAATTACAGAAAACGACACTTCATCAATTTTTTGCTGCTTACTATTACCATGGTGGCATTATAATTATAATTTAAGAGAATTAAGAACTGTCCAGCACATATCTTCAACAGATTGTATTTGCAATGAAAAATAAAGCTGCAATATACTCAGCTGATTTAGCTAAAGATAGTTGCAATTTTTATGTTCTTTATGGTTCCACGTGAAATGTCACGTCCTCAACAGAAAGATTTTGGAGAATAACAATTTCCCAATTATTTTATTCTGTCCGTCAACAACATTATCTTCAAGCGAAATGGTATAGTATAAAAATAAAATAAAAGGTCATTATCTGTCTGTCTACAAAAGTCATTATATCCTTTGTCCAGTAAATAAACAAAAATTGAATTTAAGTGTAGAAATGTAATCAACGACTAAATGACCATTTAACAAAATAACTAAAGCAAAATCTACAACACAAAATCCTCCGAGATTCCCTGTGCAAAGAATGCTTGACTTCTGTTTCTAATGTGAAGGGAAAAAATAACAAATAACAAATAGAAAAAAGAAGAAGAATATCAATCAATAGTTAAGCAAAGAGTATTTTATCCGCAGCACAATTTTTCCTTTTTCAACTCCAAGCTTAGCCCCTGTAACTAACCAATGACCAGGAATATCTTGGGGGCCTTTGGACATTTCTGTCATGTCCACAATCTTTGCCAGTTTTCCAATATGGATTGAACTATCTTCCTTTTTATCTTCGGAGGTTTTCTTTGTCAATGACGATGAAGCACCATCCGACCTCTGTGCAGCAGGAGTGGAGGGATTGTGATCCCACACGGAACGGCGTATTGTACATCCTGGTACCTTAGAGAAAAGGAGCTTAAGGTGTAACACATTTTTGGCACCAAAGTCCCAAACACCAAGCTGGGCACCTGTGACGATGTGAACACCAGACAGGTCCCCAATGCTAGTTTCAGTGTACTCAATTGGTGCAGTGCTTACATGGGAGAAGTTCTTCCACTTGATTGGTTCAAACCAACGGCTGTCTTGCTCTTCGGGACCATGCCACTTGGGAGCACCTATGGCCATGTGTGCATCCCAGTGAGGTTGAAGGTTCTTCGGGAGTGAGACTAAATGCTGCAAATGAATAGCAAGTCGATTCTGTTTGCTGCCCTCTAGGCTAAGCCTAAGTCCAGTTACAGGCTTGCGTCCAACTGTTACCTGCAACACCAAGGCATTGTGTTACTTGGCGAGGGAAGAAATTTCAAACATGCTTGTAATATTGCAGAGTTAACTGCTTACAAATGGAAAGTACATGTTGTATTTTCAAAAACTCAAGAAACCAAGTGTAATAAGTGTGGAATCACGAACTTGCTCCACAAATTCTATAATCAAGTTAGAATAAATGAAGGATTAATGCAGAACTCCAGATAGACACAAATAAGCCAGTTAGCAAACCAAAACATATGTCCCTATCAAAGGGGACAACTTTTGGTTTCTTATTGCAACATGAATATCATAATCCATGCCATAAAGATTCAACAAAGTTTTACCTTGGTTATTGAGGACCTGAAAACAACCCTCCTCTTTTATTAAGACTTGGGACCAACTATTTAATGATTTTCAGCAATAACAACATAGGTAGAATTCTTGTTGAAATTCCAATAAACCTTGTCATTTCTCACTTTTACAGGCTACCTTGCTTTGTTTTACTCTCTCAAAGTTAACAGTAAATTGACTGAGAAAGTATCTGAAACATCTTGATAGTTTAGCTTCAATTCAATCAAATAGGTGATATAATGATAATCATAGTTTTAGCATTCATTCTATGTTCTGGGTTGTGAATTGTCCTTTTTTATTTGGCATAATATGATGCCCTATTCAGTCAAGTAGAATTTAGTAAAGATTACCTGATCTGGACTGACAAAAAGCTTAGGTCCCATCAAGCTGAACTGAAGAGACTGACAGACAGGTTCCTTTCTTTGTAGATTATTCTGCTCTGGTGCCCAAACTCGAGTTATTTGGAAATCCAAGAAATACTGTAGGTCTTCGATAGGTGGTTTGTCTGGTTAATACAACAGATGGGTAAATTATAGATTATATATTATGCCATAAAACTACAATATCAGTTGTCATACTTATCCAGAAATCGTCGTGTCTGGGGTCAATGTCCCAGTTTACTACCTCAATTTCCTTTAATTTTGGTAATTACATAGTTAGTTTTATTGTGGTGTCAAGCTATCTCTTCTTGCAGCTACATATAATCTGAGTAGATTAATGCCATTTAGATCAAGAAAATTTGTTGAACGCATGACAATGCATGGGGTGGTAAAGAAACCAAAGGAGTGGAAGTAACTACCTACAATCATTACATGTATCAAACAAATCATATAAATTCTTACAACTTTCACAAAATCCTTTCCGTGCAAATCAGCATTTTCCATCTGAATATTACAAAATTGCCACCATGAGCCTGTGCCGATTTGGGTAAAATAATTTTTCAAAAAAGACAGATTTGAATGACTTAAATAAATATCTATAAGGAAGCAGACTGCCGTCAAAAACAGTATTCATCAAACTTTCAAAAAACCTTTTCTTTTATTTATCTTATTTATTATTCTTTTACATTTCTGTTTGGGTTGAGTTTGTATTTAAATTTTATTTAGCTTATGCAGCTAAAAATTTATTGTTAAGAAAGTTTCATTGTAAATCCACAAGAGTCAAACTGCTTTCAAAACCATCTTGATTGATATTGGAATTTATATTCTGAGAAAGTCTATCACTCATGGGACTCATTAGTTCATTAACCTTTAATAATTATAATAAGCAACAATAAAAATTAATTTCACAGCATTAATAATTGGATTAGAACTTACACTCCAGATATAGATCTATAGCACGGGCCAAATATTTTACGCCTGGCACTCCTTCAAGAAGAGAAACAATGGGTGTAAAGTTCATGTTAATGATATCTGGTGCCAATTTGACAGTTTCCGCCCATTTAGTATGACTTTGCTCAAGATCATCCCCTCCTCTCCTCCTAAATATGACAGTAACATCCTACAGCAACAAAAAGAAAGGTCACTACTCTGACATTTCTGTGAGTATTGAATCAGTGACTAAATTCTTTTCAATGAAATAGAGTGCAAATGCAAGAAACAAATGAACAAGACTAAACCAGAATGTATTTCCCTAAAATAAAGGAAGTTGCATAAACAATCTGAAGTAGAAGAAGTTATCTGTTTACAGAGTAATAGTGGGGTAAAGGCATTTCTTAATACTGACCTTCTCCTTGTACTTTAAAGGACCAGGACCGGAAAAGTTCTTAACATCACGAAACCTATCATCTCCAATGTCCTTTACATAGTTTTCAATGTCTGAAGCAGACAAAGAAGATGATTGGTGCTGCCTGATATACACTACATCTCTTCCACCAACAGTTGCAGATGTAACAATATGGGTACCATAATTCTCAATAAAACTGAAAAGAAGAAAGTGCAGAAGTTTCCAATTAGAACTTGACCCTGTCCATTCCATCTAGCTAGTGCAAATATAACTATTTCTTGTTTAAATATATAATTTAGTCCCTATAGATGTTGTGGATTTTCAATTTGGTCCCTATACGTAAAAACTTATTGAATTGGTTCCTAAAGTACAAACATTACCAATTTGGTCTCTGTCGTTATACATTAACCGTTGACTTCTTAATTTGGTCCATATATATGTAGCGAATTCTTAATTTGGTCCCTATACCTGTAGCGAATTCTTAATTTGGTCCCTATACCTGTAGCGCATTCTTACTTTGGTCCTTACATAGGGACCAAATTAACAATGTGCTACATGTATAGGAACCAAATTAATAACGCATAAGGGACTTACAGTGGTGGGGACCAAACCGGTAATGTTTATATATAGCCCAATTTAATAAGTTTTCATGTATAGGGACCGAATTGAGGATCAAAGACATGTATAGGGACTAAATTATATGTTTAACCTTATTCCTTTTCGGACTTTTGAGGGGAAAGGGGATAAATTTTAGGACAAATCAACTTAAGTCAGACTATAAATATGCTTTGTGCAATCTTTACTGTCTATTATGGCAACAAAGATAAATTTCATTGTCTTCTGCATAACAATGGGGCAAAGGCATCACATTTGACACATGGCATAGTAAAATGTCGCATTAGAAGTATGAAGTTATCACGTCACTGTAACTCCGTATGGTATTTGAAAATTGAAATTGAAATCAGTAATTTAAAATCATGTCTTAGACAAGTCATCAGAAGACAAATTAGATTCTAATATCACCCATCAATCTTAGCTTCACAAGCTTTCCATATATGACTCACAGTAAATGAATAAATACACACATAAGGATTTTGTAAATTTAAGTTTCTTGTTTCACAAAAATATATTAGTAACAAAACTGCTATGGATAAACATTAATAAATGCTGAAATTACTTTACTCCAGTCAACAAAATTTTGGTTCACTTCTCTTTAACACCATAATTGAAGCCCAGGAATCATATATATCAGTCGATTTTGAAGTAGAGTCTGCGTGTAAAACATAAAATCTAACAATTACAAAATTTCTTCCATGTTCATACACATCAAGCCAAAACCATTTTCTACATAAAGAGATAATTAAAGACTCCCTCCAGTCCTTTAATAAGAAACAAATGAGTCCATTTTTTCATCCTAATTATAAGAAACATGGACTCACTTTTAGATGCATTAATTGCTAATTCATTTTAATATCCATAATTTGTTGTGAAATCTGTTAATGAGATGTTCTCTCATTCTTCATGCAAGTGGGTGCATTTATTGGCCCATTAACAATATAAGCCACATTCATTGGGGAAAAAAACAATTATCTTTAAAACTATGTGTAGTGTCATTAAATATTACCACTACTTAAATCATTTAATGTTATGGGTATTTTTGTAATAAAATTTGAATTTCTGACATTATTAACTAAAATTAACTAACTTACCTACTTTTATTGTTTTTGATGAATTAGTTATTTGTTTGTTATAAAAATGACTAAAGGGAGTACTATTTACAGAAAAAAAAAAAACATAGTGTACCTAGCCAAGGATGTTGGATCCCAAGAGTAAGGAACAGCACGCTTTACTTCATCAGTCAAGACCAAATTTAGTTTGTTTAATTTAACTTCAACCAGAGGAATGAAATATCCAACCATAGCAAGGGATTTGGTGGCTGCTGCATCAGCCATCCAGCAGCCCGTAAAATTGAACATGGAATTAAAGCTTCCAAGTGGAATCTGTCCTGCTATGCCTGACCTCCCATTGAAATATTTTGCCATCTGAAAAATTCAGTATTGTCACCAAAACCACTTAACTGACTTTGTATGGTGATCAATGGGATGAACATGTCTATTTCAAGTATAAGAAAAACCCAAATAAGCCAAAAGAAATAATGCATCTTTCATACAAAAAAAACAACCAAAGGCTATTCTCGCCAGGCTACAAGGATTCTAGCAACCATCATGCTAAATCATGTACGATGTATTATTGTCTCCTGCCATGTCTTTTTTAGTCTCTATCTACCGTTGTCTTGCAAGTGCAGACTATTTTAAATAATATTACATCATTTTTCTCTTTTATAGGAGTCACTTCAACTTTCTTCAAAACGGTCAAACTATCATACCATCCACTCTCCTTTCCTCATTGAACTTAAATTCCATATATTCTGTCTTTGGACCTACTCAAATAAAAACCCTAGGCATCCAAATGATTTCTCATCACGCATTTCTTCTTTAAAACTCAAATATTAATACATCAAGAAACACACAACAGAGAGACTCTGTAAATAAGACTCAAAGTTTATAAATGAACGCTATTAATAAAATCATGAACAGAGTCTAGTAAAATATAAGGTTCTCAACCCATCATGGTGACTATTAGATCGTGACAAGTAGACTATTGCAAAGTGCAAACCACCATTTGGGTAAACTTTGAACAAAAACAAATAGAGAATTGCACTATTCCCATTCAAAATCATATTTGCAAGTCCATTTTTTTTATAACACCAGCACTATAACTATAGCCAAATAATATATACCAATAATCATCAATTCCATAACAAGATAAGATCAGAAATGGAGTAGGCTGCTCGAAGGAACTGTAGAATTACAAAACAGAAAACTTTTTTATATGGTAAGTTATTCATTATTCTGAAAGAAGCTAAATTTGCAATAATGCTCGAAGAAAACGTCATGAAGTAGTTTCAACAAGATATATTGATAATACCAATCTCTCTCCACTACTTTATCATTCTCATATTTTTGAAGAATTTGCTGCACTACTCTTCGGAGTTCAGATTATTAGCTATTTAAAAATAAATCCAAGTTTTATATCCTTTATAAAGAAATTGATCCTAACCTCCAAACACGCCACTACTTCCTTTAGAGACAAGATACTTGTTTTAAAAAAATAGTAATAATATTAAAACAATAACAAGTAGAAAATATGCAGAAGTTACAAGATAAAATAAAGTCCTGATGGAGATAGAGAAATTATATCTAGAATGTATTCAGAGCTTAAGATTGTTAAACACCAATGCAGGGTCTAAGTCATGTAAAGTGTGCTTTAAGTGAACTCCCTGAACATGTTCTGCTTGACAAAAAAAAATTAATTTATGCCTTTTATAGACATAAAAGAGTTCATAGGAACTATCCAAATCCTATTTCAGAAACTAGGGACCCAAAGGAACCAATCTGCAAAAACCATTATGATCTCAAGTAAGGATGCATTTGAACATTCCTAGCAAAACCATCCACGTGGCATACTAATCAAGAAACCAAATGAAGCAAGGAACAGAATTAGCTCTATGTTAAGTTAGGCAATGCAGTTAGAAAATACAATCCAAGTCCAACACATTGAAATCACAAGCCAACTCACCCAGCAAATAAAAACAACAACATAATAAAAAAAAAACAAAAAAAAATTGAAAATTTTTCCTGCCCCAGATGCTTTTTCATTCATTTCCTTGTATTTCCTCTTAGAATCAAGCCAAGAAGAAACAAAATAAAAATAAATCTAGAAACAAAAGGGGTGGATGAAAAGTGAATGAAGAGAATCATCACCTCAAGGAAACTACAAACAGGGGTCATCTCTATACCTCTCTTCCCAGGTGACCAATCAATGTCCACAGAGACATTGGGAATAACGAGGTCATGGGAGAGAGGAAGATTCTTGGTGTGGTCCTCATCAAGGTGAACAAGCCTTGAGCCAGGAGCACCCTTGCAGTAGAGAAGCCTAATATCTGATGTGACATCAAAGCCACGACCCAGAGCTTGGATTGAGTTGCCAAGAGTAGCAGAGAGAGAATCTGAAGTTGGGTTTTCCATAAATTTGATGTTATGAGGATGAACAATAGCAACAGCAATTGTTAAAGGTGCAGTCTTTTGAGAGTGCTACAGAGAAGAGAAGGTTGGACCTCGTTGTCACTCTGTTGTTCTCTTTCTCTTGTTCTCAAATTCTCAACAAAGGTAAGCTATTCCAGTTTGACTGGAACAACATCAACACAATAAATAATATATTGTCTGAAAACGCGTTTTTTTTGCAATCTGTAGGGACCATTGTCCATACACATGCATCAGAGGAGGCTTTTATTTTCTTTTCTGTTTTGTTATTTTTGTTTAACTAATTAATCTTTTGGGCATTATTATACTTGGTTTAATGAATTTTTCGTTTTAGTTTCTGTACTTAATTTTTTGTAAAAAATTTATATGTCAAAACTTTTTATGTTTCTATGTTGGGACGAATTTACACTTATCAACAAATTAACAGAAAGTCAAACAGAAAAATATGAAAACTAAAATGTATAAAGCTTTTGAGAATAAAGATTAAAACAAAAAAGCTAATGCAGATATGGGGCGGGGGATCAATTAAACCTTTTATTTTTTATTTTTGTGAAGATTTGAAACTGAACTGGCTTTTTTTTTTCTTCTTTTTTGTACAGAGGTACTTATGTTATTTATTTGTTTTTTCTAAATAATGTTGCCGGAAGTAATATTGATAGTGTTCATAATAATTCTACTCGATTCGAGTAGAATTTCTTTCGTAAAGAATATTACATAAAAATATTGATTCAACTTTATAGAATTATTATGAAAAACAAATTCTCTATCTAATGGATAAAGTCTCTCTTTGTCTATGTAATACATTAGTTCATCTCATGTGATATGCTAATTTTAATCTTCAAACGATTTTTTTAGTAACTCTTTAGGTATTAGAATAACATAATAATATTATTTAATATAAACATATTCATATTTTTGTGAGTATACTTCTGTACAAACTAGAAAAGTAATTACTTTGACCGGAGGATTTCAAAAGACAGATAAATACATCATCAACTTTGAATGCACTCCTTGTATTGGCATCAAAAGATTCCTTTCACGTAGTGCACTAACTATATAAAAAAATTATATACGCTTTTATGATTTACAGTATTTTTCCGTTGATATCTCCATGCCTGCGAGTTCCAAGATGCAGCGAACTGAGTCAGCGTACCTGCTAAGAGTTATATAATAAAAAAATGATTTAAATATGATTTTTCTTGTAATTTAACATTTTTTTAGTTTTTTTTTTAAATAATAGTTATACATTGATAATGTGAAATAATTTTAAAATATCATCTAATCACAAATTATATTTTATATAATTTTTAAATAATTATTATAAAAGTTAACAAATTTTTCACGTCCCATGATGATTTATTTGTATTTGAACTATCATTTATAACTATTTTATATTTGCACTACATAGTTTGTTTCCTTAAAAAAGTCAATATTAGTCTTTAATTTCTCCAAACATTTTATTTTTTATCCCTAATGTCAAAGTTCATTACAAAAATGTTAAAGATGATATTAATATATCAAGTTGTTAATTCGGGTAATACTAAATTCGTTCTCTTTAAATAAAATCTCATATTCGGATTTTGTAAATGAAAAAAATGTAGTTTGAATAAAAAAAAAAACTCCACTAAAAACACTCAATCAAACTTTTAAACAAAAATTAATTATCAATGAAATTAGTAGATATTTTACACTAATATCATAAGGAAAAAAATGACATTAACATAATATCATCATGATGTCACAAAAATAAAAGATGACATCATGATGAAGTCATCACATGCCATGTTAATTGTATAATAATGTCATTAATATCATGTCAACAATTTCACATCATCATAATTTCAAAGAAACTAAAACTGAAAAAGAAAATATATAAGAATTTAAAATAAAAAATACAAAAATGAAAAGTTAAAAATATATTTTGTGCAAACAAATATTCAAGTCATGTATAAATTTAATTTAAAATTAATATAAAATGTCTTAAATAAGACAAAAAAAATCAATCAACAATATAATGTATCACTTAACTATAATTTTTGTTATTTCAAATTGTCTTACATACTAACCCAAACTTTAAATTAGAATTCATTACTCAGGTCATCAATCAACAATGCATTAAAGAGACCTTTTTACTATTATGTCATGAGAAAACTTTGAAAGAATGGAAAACTCTAGATTTAGAGGGGGGGGGGGGGAGTTCATGACCTTTAACCTATTCATAACGCTTAGAAATCAACCAAATAAAATATCTATAATGCAATGACAACAACCATGGTTATAGGATGTTGTATTGGTGTGTGTTGGTTCTACTAAATGAACTTGCTAGTGGCAACAAGTCATTGTTTCTAGTTTATGACAATGATGTAAAAATAAGTCAAATTAAACTAGACTTTGATAAGCTTAAGTCTAACCTTGGTTAAAAATATAAAGTCTAACTTGACATTTTTACTTGTTATAGGTTTATTTTTTAAGTTTGATCTAACCTACATAAAAGTACGACTTGATTTGTATTAGGACTTATGCATGTGGATAACTTCCACCATGACATATAGAGATTACAAAATCCTTAATCTTGTATGGATTATTATGTCTATATATTCTCAAGTCATATTTGAGCAACCTTTATTGGCCTCCCACATTGATCCCTAACTTAGTGCACACTCATAACAAATTGCAAATTAATGCTCATAAATGCATGATCTTACCGTCATATATTTTATAAACATATAATTAATTCCACATCAACCCTTCACTTAGTCTTGAAACACCAAATTACTTCCTTCATTCCTAATTATAAGATATTTTCATAAATTTGTTTATCTCCTTTTATAATTTTTTAAATTTCTAGATACATTAATTATTATTTTTCTTATGTATTTTTACTTAATTATTCTCTCTTCAAATATTAGTGAGAACAATTAAATGAAAAGAAAGATAAGAAAAGAATAATTATAGAATATAGTACAAATAATTGACAAATTTAATGTGATTAAATAAATTAACTATTTTTTTAGGGAATATAAATTAATTGAAAGGATCTTATAATTAAGGATGATGTAAGTATGACGAGCATAAAGATCCTAAGGAATCTGCTACTCCCTTTGGAACCCTCTACAAAGTTATAAGAATATCAAACATCTTATAACAAGGTCTTGACAAAACACAATTTTAAAAATTCACTTAAATAATAAAAAAAAAATTAAAAACATCCAAACCTTAAAAACCTTAAGATGTATGTCTCCCTTTTCATTTACATCTATAGTGAATTTTTGGTCCATTTGGTTTGATATGGTTTATACGGTATTTTAAATACATATGCCTTTAAATTTTATATAAAAAAATTATCCAACAAATGTAAGTTTCATTGAAATAAAAATGGTACAAGATGTACTCATCAAACAACAAAGTAATCCTACAATCCAGCCCTCAACATATATCATTTAGGCATCCCCTCAAAATTTGATGTTACATTTTACATACTTTGGATCCAAAACGTAACCACAGAGGAAGTCCCTACCTAGTAAGTAAAAAATCCTCCCACTGAAAACAAACGAATACACACTCTACCTCACATCAAGCTCGATTCCAATACAAAACTTATCCTCGCACAACCAAGTTACATATGAACATCAGCACATGAATTCAACCTGTCATTCAACATTTTGAATTTTCATAGATTCTAAAATCTCATACTATAAAAGCATCAGCCTAGGCACAAAGCGGGAAGAATGGAACATTCATAAAATGATGAAATATACATATAATAAGTGGGTAAAAACTTATCAGTATTGAATTATGATTTATGAAATATAACTAGTCCATTCCATAAGCACCATCATATCACAAAGGTACTTTAATAATTAATAAACACGACATTCCTTGCATACATACAACCTTAGGTACTTTCACATTTTAGACATAAAGCACAAACCAGTTATACACACTCTGACAACTAGATTGAGTAAAGAAGCTGGAACTATTTTACATTGCTTCGGACTCAACATTAAAACTTGTTCTACCAAGAATTACCATTACCTAAACTTCCGAAACTTTTCTTCCAACTCCTGCTTCTTGTACTCAAACTCATCAGTTTCAGCCAATTGGTTTCTGTCAAGCCACTCTATGGTCTCCTCCACAACCTTCTCAAGGTTCTTCACTCTGTCCCTCATTTCAAAGGCATAATTCTCAAGCAAGTTCTTGGCCCTCACCTTGTTACTCACCTCCTCATCCTCTGCCTTATACTTCTCTGCATCTCTCACCATCCTCCTCATCTCTTCAGGACTCAACCTCCCATGCTTGTTGCTGATCGTGATCTTCTTCTTCAGCCCCGTGCTCCTATCTCTAGCAGTGACTTCCACAATGCCATCAACACCAACATCAAACCCCACATTGATTTGTGGAACTCCCCTTGGCGATGGAGTGAAACCAGAAAGCTCAAACTTCCCAAGAAGGAAGTTATCCTCTGTCTTTGCATGCTCCCCCTCGAACACTTTGATCAAAACACTTGTTTGATTATCAGAAAAAGTGGAGAAGACGCTCTCCCTCTTGGTGGGGATCATGGTGTTCTTGGGAATCAACACTGACATTTCACCAGCATCAGTCTCAATCCCAAGACTAAGCGGCATCACATCCAGCAGCAACAACTCCTCCACCTTCTTGTCTCCTTCGCCACTCAAAATGGCGGCCTGAACCGCCGCACCATACGCCACGGCCTCATCAGGGTTTATGCTTTTACAAAGTTCCTTGTTACCATTAACACTGAACATGTCCTTCAAAAGTTGCTGCACCTTTGGAATTCTAGTAGACCCTCCTACCAGAACAAGCTCATGAACTTGGCTTTTAGCAATCCTTGCCTCCTTGAGGCACTTCTCCACCGTCTCCATACACTTCATAAACAAGTCCTTGTTCAGTTCCTCGAACAAGGCCCTTGTAACAATTGCATGTAGATCAGCCCCTCCACATAAAGAATCAAGCTCAATAGTGGTTTGGGAACTTGAAGAGAGAATCCTCTTAGCTTTCTCACACGCTGACCTCAACCTTCCAAGAGCTTTGGGGTTTTCACCAATGTCCTTCTTGTACCTCCTCTTGAAAATACCCACGAGATAGTTGACCAATTTGTTGTCAAAGTCAACACCTCCCAAATGGGTATCTCCCACCGTGGCTTTAACCTTAAACATCCCTTCATCAATTGTAACCAGGGAAACATCAAAAGTACCACCACCGAGGTCAAACACAAGCACGTTCTGCTCACCTTCTCTCCACCCTTTCTTGTCCAACCCGTAAGCAATAGCAGCCGCGGTTGGCTCGTTGATGATCCTCAACACGTTCAAACCCGCGATTTTCCCGGCATCCTTAGTGGCCTGTCTCTGCGCGTTGCTGAAGTAAGCAGGGACAGTGATCACTGCATCCTTTACGAAATGACCCAAATGGGCTTCGGCAACCTCCTTCATCTTAAACAGCACCATGGAAGATATCTCTTCGGCTGCAAGGAGTTTCTCTTCGTCTTTGTATGTTACAGCAATCATGGGCTTGTCTCTGGCTCCAGGGACAACCTTAAAAGGCCACAACTTTATGTCTTGCTGTACGGACTGGTCGGAGAATCTGCGACCGACCAAACGTTTGGCGTCGAAGACGGTGTTTTGAGGATTCATGGATCGCTGGTTGATGGCAGCGTCGCCCAACAACCTTTGAGTGTCGGTGAAGGCAACGTAGGAAGGGGTGGTGCGGTTGCCTTGGTCGTTGGGAATGACCTCGACGCGGTTATGGTTCCACACAGCCACGCAGCTGTAGGTGGTGCCCAAGTCAATGCCCATGGCTTTGACTTTTCTGGGTGCCATAGAACAACTAAGAACTTGAAAGAGAGACAGGGGAGTAGAACAAACAGAGAGAGAATGTGGATTTGGTTGATGAATGAGAAGTGAAGTGAAGTGAGACACTCTATGTCTATTTAAAGGCATAGAAAAGAAACTGAGCGTACGAGAAACATTTTTTTTGGTACTTGAGGGGAAGGTGTGTGGAAAGAACCGTGGAGAAAATTGGGGACTTTAATTTGATTTGGTAATTTACGAAGAATGTAGGTCTTTAATTAATCTTTATTTTATTTACTTTAATTTTTATAAAGTGTTAGAAACAGAGAGGAACTACATGAAATCCTATTTCGTTTCAAAATTAAGATCATCTTCAATTGTGAAAAGAACTACATTAATCTAGTCATTTATTTTTTTATACTCGTTTGATTTAATTAATTAAATAATAAATTTATCTTTTGAAATTTAGATTAAGGAATTATAAGCGTGAGATTCAGAGACTTCCTAGCAAAAAAGAGATCGACAAATCTAAATATCTAATCATGATTTTTTTTATTCTTTGGAAACCTAAAAACAAATTAACCTAGCCTATCCTTCAAGAGAATAGAAAATTTTACTGAAAAGGTAAAAATCTTAATTTTTTTGTGGTACATAAAAGTTTTAATTAGAGTGATAATAACAAAAAAAATATAAATATAATAGATGATACTAATATTGTAAAAAAGAGAAATACAGAAAGTTATACGAGCAATATTAATAAGTAATAGGTGACTCACAATTCACAGAGATTCACTTTACTGGGTGTTGGAAAGGAAATGAATATTCCCTTGCGCACTACCATAGTACCATTATTAGTACCGCCCCCATGGCCCATTTGACTCCTTCTCCGCCAAGGGGCTCATTTGATTGGGTACTTTAGCCAAATTATACATGGGGGAGAATTATACTAAAGTTAATAATTAAATAAATAAACTTACCTAAAAAATTAAATAATAATTTAATTTAATTTAAAATATACTACAACTGTACAATGTGACAAATTTATCAAAATTAATAAAAAATAATTAAATTAGTTAATTTAATTAATAATATTATAAATTTAAATTTTATTTTAATAACCATAAAATTATATTATTTAAGTATATGCTATATTTAATAATATAGCTAAATATTAATTTTGATCCTTTATATTTTAATATTTTTTTTATTTTGATACCTTAAATTTTAAAAAATTTATTTTACATTTTTATGTTTTTCAGAATTTTATTTTTGTTTTTTCTTTTATTTTTCATTAAATTTAGTGTTTCACTTAAATTTAAATTTTAAAATAATTAATTTAAAATAATAATAACTAAAAAATTGAAATTATGTATCTTTAAAAAACAAATTTTATAATTTATCACAGAAACAAACGCAAGTCAACCAAAAACACAAATATATTTCTCGCATAATTTGTTTCTAGAAAACACAGTGATGGTTTTAGACATTATTATTTTAAATTAATTATTTCAAAACTAAAAATAAAGTTAATAAAATTCTATTATTTTAAATGAAAAATTAAAGAAATGATTGAAATAAAAAAAAATTAAAATTTAATGTATAAAAACAAAAAATACTAAAATATTAAAGATCAAAAGTGACATTTAATATAATAAATTAAAAGAAAAAGTGTTATACAATAATAATGTAAAAAGTTGTACATTGTAAATCTATTTTATACTATTTATCTATAAACATTAAACTCTAACAGTAATTTAAGATATAATTTTTCATCAATAATGAGTGAATGCGTTTAGGAATGACAAATTGTACCCGGGGATACCAGCAAAAATACTCACAAATTGGTAAGATAATTAATGATTAAATTGATGTTGTTTTAAAATGTAAAGAAACTAAATCAATGCCTAAATTTTTAAAAAATTCAACTTTTAATGTCTACCGTCATCTTTAGAAATTGAATCAGTGAGATTTATAACCGATGGTTCAAATAATTTAACCGATTGGGTTTATAATTAAAAGGTAATTGAATCAAATAACGTTCAAGCTAAAAACAAAACTGATTTACAGTTTAACTGATTTTTAAAAATTAATTTAAACATTTACTCAAAATATAACCAAGCTCTTCACGACCAAAGGCTAAGGGAAGAAAACAAAATCCAATCAATGATATTTTTTATTTGTTGTTATACATCCAATCACTGAATATATCAACTCCTTGGCAAAGAAGTAGCCAAAGGGAAAAGGAACCTATGCTACCTAACCCGCTTTTTTCAGTATTATTGATAGACTTGTTTTGTAGTTGACTCTAGCTCAGACTCTCCTGATGAAATATTTTAATTTGTAATTACACATTATTTTTTTAAGTATAAAAAGTGAGAAAAATAAGAAAGAAATATTAATTTTTTAATTGAAGAAATAAAAATTAGAGATTTTAAAAAAAAAATTCCCAGATAAACTAAATTACATTTTAGAATAAATAGTCATTTTTATCTCCAAGATTTATATCCAGTGACAATTTCATCCTTAAACTATGAAAATATTCAATTTAATCTACAAAAGTATAAATATACTAACAATTTAGTTCAATCGTTAAGTGATCTCTGATTTCATTAACATTGAGTATATTCGTAGTATGTGAAGGGTAACATGACAAGTCCATATGTTCAATGATATTTTTTTATGTCAATTTTTAGATTAAATTGTTAATGAAACTTTTTTAAAATGTTATTTTTTATTTTACAAACCTAATGTTATTTTGAGAGGATGTACTTTTTCTTTTTGATTTTGTGGAAATATGTTGTTACTCTATGACATTTTGGTCCTTAGTAGATATACCCTAGTAGATATAACAAAATGATCCAGAACACTCGTATGAATTTAAAACATGCATTCATCGTTATACTCAAAATTTTGTTCATAACATAACCAAATTGTGATGAGGAAG
Organism: Glycine max; assembly: GCF_000004515.6. Lineage (NCBI taxonomy): Eukaryota > Viridiplantae > Streptophyta > Magnoliopsida > Fabales > Fabaceae > Glycine > Glycine max. The sequence goes on along the minus strand of NC_038251.2, from coordinate 6,742,711 downwards.
ATGTTTCAGACCAAATCTAAAAGTAGATAAGAAGGAATTCTTGTAAAAAAGGATTCATAGCAGGATACACACCAAATTTTGAAAATAACACTATGATTAAGCTTAAAATTATGTTCATAACATAACTAAAAAGTAGTAAAATTTGTAACATGAGAATATACCCAAAACAAAAAAAAAAAGATACCAAATCATGGATTAACATCCATGATTTCCCTTGCACTTGGAACATAACACTATCACAATATAAATTTCAAATTGTGGTTGGGAAATAAAGGTTAAAACAAAGCATTCTCATTCATGCATTTGTGGTGCTACGAAGTAACAAAATGCAACCTTATATTTTGAGATGACCTCTCATCTTCAACTCAAAGATAAATATCATATTCAAACGACGACCACAAATAAAATGTCACCAACCGACATTGTTAGCCACCAATAATGCAAATGACGGAGAAGGAAAACAATCAAGAACATTGGGTTCAAGTTCTCTCACAATGGTAAAATGAAGAAAAATCCGAATAATCGCTTTTTATGGTTGTGTGGTGATTTTTAGATGTAAAAATAAAAAAAAAATTGACAAATTGATTCACAAATATTTGATCTAATGTATGTTGCTCACTTTCATACACATAAATGTGTCACATCAATGCCACATCACCTAAGACAAGTAAACCTAACAAAGATGAAAATGATTTAACAACTTAATGAAATTATCTTTATATTTAAACTTTTGTAAACTAAATTAATAATTTACAAAGTTCAAGAATGAATTTGTAATCAAGTACAAATTACATGGACAAAAGTACTTATTTATAGTAGATTTTATATGGATGGATGGATTATCATATGAATTCTACTAATATATGAGAGAATTGATTAAGAAATACTACATATTTGTTAGATAACCCTGTATTAGCCATCCCCTCTCTTCGTTATGACTAAAGCGCGTCTCTCTCTTTGCTCTTTTCTTTTCCAATCTTTTTCAACATTGCCCCTAATTTTCTCCATGTTGCTTCCCTTCCCAATCAGTTTCCCAACAAATTATGAAATCAAGGGTTTCTGAATTCTGATAATCACACTCTTATGCCTATAGATAGATAGACATAGATCCATCTTACCCGTCACTCATCAATCACATCCATTCTTCCACAATCAAAGACCCTTTTCTCTCTGTTCTCCGGTGGGTAACTAACTCTCGTCTCTTTTCTTCTTCTCTGTTAAACTCTTCCAATGGCAACAAAAAAAGTCAAAGCTATAGGCATTGACTTGGGCACCAGCTACAGCTGTGTGGCTGTGTGGCAACACAACCGCATCGAGGTCATTTCCAACGACCAAGGCAACTGCACCACCCCTTCCTACGTTGCCTTCAACGACAACCAAAGGTTGTTGGGGGACTCCTCCATGAGCCAAAGATCCATGAATCCGCAAAATACCGTCTTTGACGACAAACAAACGTTTGATTGGTCAACGATTCTCCGACCAAACCGTACAGCAAGACATGAGCGAACATGAGAGTATTGATCACCAAGACCTTTCAAGAACTTGATTACCTTATCTTGCTCCTTGAATTTGCGTAAATCTGTAGCAGCACCACAAGAACACGGCATAGCGCAAGTACAATCACGAATTGGACGAAAATTCTCAATTTCTTCCCAAAGCGTCATCAATTTGGTGAAATACGAAGAGATGTCAAGAGTTCCTTGTTGAAGACGAGCTACTTCCTCTTGAATATCAGCAACGCGAAAAATATCACCCTCTTGAATATCAACAACATGAAAAATATCACCCTGAGAGAACCGATTCTCCAAACTTTTCCATACAAGAGAAGCGCGATCACACCAGAGGAGAGATTTTGCGATTTCTTCAGAGATTGAACGTTGAAGCCATGAGAGAACGAGGTTATTACAACGAAGCCAGGGTTCATAGAGAGGATCAGAGATAAGGGGAGGGGAAAGAGTGCCATCAACAAATTTGACCTTGTTCTTGGAGATAAGAGCCACCTTCATCGGTCTGCACCAGATCTGATAGTTTTTGTTATCAAGCACAGGTTGAACGAGAACAAGAGAAGGATTCTCATTCGGATGCATGTAGTATGGATTAGAGGGATTGGTAGCAAAATCAGAGTAAGAAATCACCATTGTTGAGGTGATTCAGCAAGAAAGAATTGTAGAACGCGAAGAAGATGAAGGTGCAAAGAAAAAAATTGCGGAAACTGTTTCAAATTGATACCATGTTAACTTTGGAATACCAAAGGAGAGAAATTATGAAATGGAATATATTCATTGTAAAAAAACATAAAACAATGCATAAAGTGTAATTAATATATATAGTAAACTAGCTAACTAACAAACTCTTAACTTGGCTAAATTAATTCAGTTACAACTATGATTAACTAAGATTAACTAGAGTTACTATTTACATCGGCCTTTTAAGGTTGTCCCTGACAATAGAGACAAGCCCATGGTCACGGTCACTTACAAAGGTGAGGAGAAACTCCTTGCCCCCGAAGAGATATCTTCCATGGTGCTGTTTAAGATGAAGGAAGTTGTCGAAGCCCATTTGGGTCATTTCGTAAAGGATGCAGTGATCACTGTCCCTGCTTACTTCAGCAACGCGCAGAGACAGGCCACTAAGGATGTCGGGAAAATCGCGGGTTTGAACGTGTTGAGGATCATCAGCGAACCAACTGCGGCTGCTATTGCTTACGGGTTGGACAGAAAAGGATTGAGAGTGGGTGAGCAGAACGTGCTTGTGTTTGATCTCGGTGGTGGTACTTTTGATGTTTCCTTGGTGACTATTTATGAAGGGATGTTTAAGGTTAAGGCTAGTGTGGGAGATACTCATTTGGGTGGTGTGGATTTTGATAACAAATTGGTGAACCATCTGGTGAATGTGTTTAGAGAGAAGCACAAGAAGGATATTAGCGGGAATGCGGAAGCTTTGGTGAGGTTGAGGTCAGCGTGCGAGAAAGCAAAGAGGATTCTGTCTTCGACTGCTCAGACAACGATTGAGCTTGATTGTTTATATGAAGGGGTTGATCTGTATGCCACTGTGACAAGGGCCTTGTTCGAGGAACTGAACAAGGACTTGTTTATGAAGTGTATGGAGACGGTGGAGAAGTGTCTCCTTGAGGCAAGGAGTGATAAGATTCAAGTCCATGAGATCGTTCTTGTTGGTGGGTCTACTAGAATTCCAAAGGTACAACAACTTCTGAAGGACATGTTCAGTCTCAATGGTACCACCAAAGAGCTTTGCAAAGGCATCAACCCTGATGAAGCTGTGGCGTATGGTGCAGCAGTTCAAGCAGCGATTTTGAGCGGTGAAGGAGATAAAAAAGTGGAGGAATTGTTGTTGCTGGATGTGATGCCAATTAGTATTGGATTCGAGGGTGCTGGTGGTGTGATGTCAGTGTTGATCCCCAAGAACACCGCGATCCCCACCAAGAAGGAGAGGGTTTGTTCCATCTTCTACGACAATCAGAAATCTCTTACAGTCAAAGTGTTCGAGGGAGAACAAGTTAAGACAAAGGATAACTTCTTTCTCGGCAAGTTTATCCTCTACAGGTTCGATCCATTACCAAAGGGAGTGTCACAAATCAGCGTTATCTTTGATGTGGATGCTGATGGCATTGTGGAGGTAACCGCGGAAGATCAAGCCAAAGGGTTAAAAAAGAAGATCACAATCAATAGCAAGCATGGAAGGCTAAGCCCGGAAGAGATAAGAAGAATGGTGAGAGATTCAAAGAGGTACAAGGCAGAGGATGAGGTGGCAAAGAAGAAGGTGAAGGCGAAGAACACACTCGAGAATTACGCTTATGAAATGAGGGAGAGAGCAAAGAAGATTGAAGAGGCAGTTGAGGAAACCATAGAGTGGCTAGAGTGTAACCAATTGGCAGAGATAGAGGAGTTTGATTGCAAGAAGCAAGAGCTAGGAAGGTACCTAAGAGATGATCCAAATTATAGTAACACCTCAAATTCTGGAGTTAAGGTTCCTATATGGTGTACATGGAGATGTCCACCTAATGGGTGGGTTTGCCTGAACACAGATGGTTCTGTGTTTGAGAACCATAGAAACGGGAGTACTGGGAGTGCGTGTGGTGGTCTAGTTCGTGATTCCTCAGGATGTTTCCTAGGTGGTTTCACTGTTAATTTAGGTATCACAGCGGTTACTTTAGCGGAGCTATGGGGGGTAGTTCACGGTCTGAAGTTGGCGTGGGATCTTGGTTGCAAGAAGGTGAAGGTGGATAGATTCTGGTCATGCTCTTGGTCTTATAAGGCATGACCCAGTGGCTAAAGACCTAGCTTTTGCGTTGGTTTCGGAGATCAACGAGCTTGTTCGCAAAGAGTGGTTGGTGGAGTTCTCGCACGTGTTTAGAGAGTCCAATCGTGCGGCTGATAAGTTGGCTCACTTGGGACACTCCCACTCTTCGGAATCGGGTGCGAAGCGATTCTCGGACCCACCCTTTGCCCTTCTTGCTATTCTTCAAGATGACTTGGCAGGGGTTGCAAAGCAATGTGGCGTTCCCTAGTTGATAAGGGAGAGTAAGAGATTTAACCATGAACCAATGTAAATTAGTTGGACTTTGAGTGAGTGTGTACATAAAGTTTATGGTTTATAATCCAATGACTTTACGTTTCTTTCTTTTTAATCATCCTATGCTTATGAGAGTTTTTTTTTGCCTCGTGAAACATAATTTTTAAGTAAAGAAAGAAGGAACCAAGAAGGTACATCAATATCAATACCAATAACAGTACTAGTAGTCATATTCTGTCCAAAAAAAAGTCATATATACAGGTACACCAATTTATCAGTGTTAAAACTTTTCATATATTTAGACAAAGCTCTTGAAACATTGAGGCCATAGCCTCACCGGTTACCACCTCCTCTCCCTCTTTCACTATTTGGCCTTAATTATTATGAAATGGAAAATGCATTGAGCTCATGCGCAATATTGCAACCGGAGGCTTATTATTATTATCATCAGGGGCAAAGGGCATTTCATCACAAAAATCCACCTTCCAAGACAAAGGATAAAGTTCTTTTAAATTGAGCGTATTTGGAAAGTGCAAAAGCAATTCACCTTTAATTTAATTAAATGTATGTAATAATATGAACTCATCAAAATTTAAAGATGCCTAACTATACCTTGATTGAGAGACATTTCTACAAAAGCTGTGGTCACAAAACGGGTGAGAAGACTCTTGCTGTGGTCACAAAAGCTGATAAGGCCCCTGAGGGCTTGCATGAGAAGCTAACTGCTAATGATGTCAACATTGGACTTGGCTATGTGTGTGTCAGAAATCGCATTGGGGTTGAGTCCAATGAAGCCAAACTATTCCAGACACACCTACTTTTGTTCAAAATTGACAAGTCCATTGTGGGCATTCCAGTTTTGGCACAGAAGCTGATTCAACTTCAAGCAGCTAGTATTTCCGAAATACTGCTTAAGAAGATCAATAACAAGCTCGGTTCTCAGCTTTCGGAGCTGGACAAATTAACAAAGAACCTTACTTCCGTGGCTGATGCCATGTCTGCATTCATGCATATCATTGGGTTGGCAAAGAGTGACTGAGGAAGATTCTTCTCAGAGTAGAATTTGATGAGTACCCTGATGACAAGCACATGCATTGCAATGTTCCCATTGAGACAAAAATAAAACAGTGAGAAACGCAGAAACCCTCTTTTCTCAGAAGCTGGCAGCTGACCGAACGTCTATCTGATCAGGTCACTTCAATGGCAACAACATATCTAGTTCAAAAAAGAAGTAATGTGTTCCGTTTGGAATGCAACAAGAAAGAAAGTGAGGAAGGAAAATAAATTAAAATTTGAATTGAAAAGAAAATGACACGATTTTTTTTATAAAGAGGGTCTCACACATTTGTATTTCTGTTTTCAACAATGAAGAAATGTGAAAAATTCTGACATCTTTTTTACTTTTTATTAATATTGTATTTGATAGAGATGAATGAAAAACACAATTAAAAGTATGAGAAATAAAAATAAATAAAAAGAGATGAAAGAAAGATGAGAAAGAGTAAAAAAAAACACACACACATTATATTATATTTGTTGCAGTCTCCTAAGCCGCTGCTGGTCCCACATATAATATAAAAAGATGTAATTGAAATATTTTTAAAAATTAAATAACTTTATAAATTTAAGGATTAAATTAAAGTCATTTTTAATAATCTAGGAATCAAATTAATAGTTACCGCTTAGATAAAACATCTAAGTATTGAAGTAGGGCACCGAATAAGGATTTTCTGGTTTTGTTGTTGGTGGGTTTCAGCGTTCCGCTTCAACTTCAAATTCTCAGTGAAACCAATTCAGTTCAGTCCAAATCCCAAATCCGAAGTGAGATTTGCGATGGAGAGGCTTCAGCGAATGTTCGCAGGTGCAGGTGGAGCTCTAGGGCACCCTCCCCCAGATTCCCCAACTCTCGATTCCTCCGAGCAGGTCTACATCTCCTCACTCGCTCTCCTCAAGATGCTGAAGCACGGTAAAGTCCAAAAGTTTCCGTTTTTTAGCCTAATCGAGTCATGGGGTACCCGATTACAAAATTAGGGTTTTCGTGTTTTTGTAATTGCAGGAAGGGCTGGGGTTCCCATGGAAGTGATGGGTTTGATGCTTGGAGAATTCGTGGACGAGTACACCGTTCGTGTGGTTGATGTCTTCGCAATGCCGCAGAGTGGTACTGGTGTTAGTGTTGAAGCTGTTGATCATGTTTTTCAGACTAATATGCTTGACATGCTCAAACAAACCGGAAGGTATTTTATTTATTATTTGCGTATTTATTTTTATAATTTTGTGTTGGATTTGGTTTATTAGTTCATTGATGTTGGATTTGTGTTGCAGACCAGAGATGGTTGTTGGCTGGTACCATTCGCATCCTGGATTTGGCTGTTGGCTCTCTGGTGTTGACATCAATACACAGCAGGTTCAACTTCATTTCTTTCTTTTTAATTGTTTTCTTTGTTGATTCCTGTGTTGAACCTATTGCTAATATGGCTTTAATTGTTTGCTGCCTTTTGGTTAATAAAGCTGATGCCTAAACGATATGCTCAGTTTCCCTTTGACAATGATGACACGAAAGTATTCTCCCTGCTAGCTTAGCAGAAAGACTAATATTAAAGAGTTTGAATAAAATGAGGACTAAATCATATGCCCAATTTAAATCAGGGACAAAACTACCTGCTAGATATGTTAATATTGCCATTTTACTCGTTTATTTTTAAAAAGAGATCTGAGATTCATTTAATAAAAGAATCTTAGATTTGTTTCTGATGTTCCTAGAAAGTCAATATTTGTTAGTATGGAAGCTTGCTTTGATTCCCTGAATGGTGAATGGGGAGCTGTTCATTTTGATATAAAATGTTCTTAAGATATCAGTGGAATCAAACCTTTTTCTTGCTTATTGAAAACAGTGCCATGATATGTGCTTTGAAGTGTCTGTTGCCTATTTCTTAAACTTTGAATTGTAGGTAATTGTAATTTCCATCTAGGTCTACGCATTATAATTAAATCCAATATTAGTATTAACTATTATTTTGGTTCATATTAATAAGTTGCTGCTGATTAGTATGAGTAACTTGCTCCTCTATGTTACATCATGCAGAGTTTTGAGGCTTTGAATCAGCGTGCAGTGGCTGTGGTTGTAGATCCAATACAAAGTGTTAAAGGCAAAGTGGTGATTGATGCTTTTCGATTGATCAATCCACAGACAATGATGCTTGGTCAAGAACCAAGGCAGACAACATCCAATTTGGGACATCTGAATAAGCCATCCATTCAAGTGTGTTATCCAAATCCCTTTTTTTCTGACGTTTAGAGGGCGAGCCCTGGTGCAGCGGTAAAGTTGTGCCTTGGTGACTTGTTGGTCATGGGTTCGAATCCGGAAACAGCCTCTTTGCATATGCAAGGGTAAGGCTGCGTACAACATCCCTCCCCCATACCTTCGCATAGCGAAGAGCCTCTGGGCAATGGGGTACGAACAGAGGGCGAGCCCTGGTGCAGCGGTAAAGTTGTGCCTTGGTGACCTGTTGGTCATGGGTTCGAATCCGGAAACAGCCTCTTTGCATATGCAAGGGTAAGGCTGCGTACAACATCCCTCCCCCATACCTTCGCATAGCGAAGAGCCTCTGGGCAATGGGGTACGAAGTTTTTTATACTGTTGCTATGATTTATATTTGGAAGCACTTATTCTGCATTTTTTTAATTGCTTCTGACCATTTTTTATTGGCCCTCTTTAGGCATTGATCCATGGGTTGAACCGGCATTACTATTCCATAGCCATTAATTACAGGAAGAATGAACTCGAGGAGAAGATGTTGCTTAATCTTCACAAGAAGAAATGGACTGATGGTTTGACACTTCGGCATTTTGATACACATTCTAAAACTAATGAACAGACTGTACAGGTAATTTAATGATCCATAGTGTAATGTAGATTGGTACCCATCTGATTACTCATACTTGTAAAATTCAGGCATATATATTTTGTTTTATTTATGCTAGTTTTCAGATTTGAAAAATGGCCTAATATCTTTAGTAGATTAAATACTGATAGATCTCAATTAATTTGATATTGCAGGAAATGTTGAACTTAGCTATCAAATATAACAAGGCTGTTCAAGAGGAGGATGAGCTGCCTCCAGAAAAGCTTGTAATAGCAAATGTGGGAAGACAAGATGCAAAGAAGCACCTCGAAGAGCATGTGTCAAATTTGATGTCTTCCAACATTGTTCAAACTCTTGGAATGATGCTTGACACTGTTGTCTTCTAGAGTCATTATTTTGGACCTGCTGGTTTCTTTGGCTGTGGTAAGGAGACAATTTGAGTTATTACAATTACTGTTTCCTTATTCTTCTCACTATATTTGAAGACACTAGACAGATATATTCTTTGGACAGGCTGAAAAGGTCAAGAAAGTAAAACTCAGCACATAATTTGTGTGGTGTCTCCCTCTGTATTACTGGGTATCTTTTAATGTTATTTCTGGATTTTATCTTCTATAAAATTGTCCCTATCAAAACAAAATTCCAGTTACGTTTTAAAATACCATTAGAAACTGTTAACTAACTAAACAAATACTGAATTATTGCAAAAATAAAATAAAATACTAAATAACCCACCTTAGATATGTAGTCTCTAGATGCAAGGTCTAGATTAAGCCTCATATACGGAGAATTAGATTACAGATGCAGCACAATTTAAGTTCTACTATAATGCTGGTCGTTAAACTATGTTAGAGAGGTTTTGTAGCCATGCTGTGATAGTTTCTTGAAAGGTGCCCATATGAGATCAATGTAGAGTGGAAATTGAGCCAAGGCAAAAGGTGTCACTGGCAGACATGTCACGGCATATACACAGGAAATGCAACAGATTTGAGTTTGTCCTTTAGCACAAAGAAATGGCCAGCACAGAAACAAACCATCGTGGAGATAATGGACATGAACAACGATGTCAACCCAAGGATCAGCTTCCTGGGAAGACTGCTATCGAAATCATGCTCTTGATACCGAGATGTGAGTATTGAGAGGAACAGCACCAGTGAGGTGACAGAACAGCAACGAGCAATGAGAGATGCAATGGCAAAGGCTTTGAATTCTGGCCTGTCTTCAAGGGTTGGGGCACCTGTGTCATCTTTGAAGTTGCCGGGGATGGTGGTGGATGTGGAAAAGGCTACAGTGGCTATCAGTGCTGCTACCAAGGAGCAGGATCCAGCAGTTTTTTTCAGCCATTCTCCACCACTCCTAACGAGGTCCTTGTGAGTTTCGCTGAGGATATCTCTAGGTGTCTTGTTTTCATTGTTGTATCAACGAAAGAAATGAAGTGACATCGATTCCTTAACAAACTGCATCACATAACCAGCAGGGCAGCAACTGGTCTCAATGACCGAAATTTGTAATTAATTTTACAGGGATAATAATTGGATTCAAATAGAAGCTATAGTTGGTGTTAATAATTGGTTTAGAACTTATTTGGGTTAATAGTTCAATAAAATGTTTATTTCACAAGTTTTTATCTAATAAGATTTTTTTAAATCTTTGATTGACAGACTTATTAGAATAAGTTAAAATAGAAGCTTAATTTGATAAAGATTTTTATAAAATTTTGAAACAAGTTTAAATAAAAGCCTATATATAAAGACCCTAAATCACTAATCGTATTTAATAAGCTCTTCTATATTTGTAGCTGACGTATATATAGATAAAAAAAAATCCATATTTGCGTACTCAAACAACATCCTTGATGTTTAAATGTTTAATGGATGTAATTTTTACTTTTAAATTTTTTTCTCAACTTCCCTTCCAATCATCAATAATTTGTTTCAGCATTAGCTGCATTGATTCCATTTCTGATATCACGCGAGAGTGTATCCCCTTTTAGTTTTCAAACGAAAACAAGTTAATGCAGATTATCAACTTTTGACAACTTTCAAAATTCTAATCAAATATATGTAAACTTACCAGGTACCACTTGATTTCCCAATGCATTTGAAGGGCTTCGTCAGGAATGAGCCAAGGTTTATAATCTCCTAGTTCGGCTGCCAAGTGAAATGCATTGTTTCCCTCGTTATCCACTTTTCCGAATATGACGGATACGACAAGCCAACAGACCAGCCTGATGAACCCGGTCCATTTTGTTATTTCTACTTACAGGCCAATGTGTATATAAAATCTATTACTGGTATGGTGAGAATAATTGAGTGCAAACCTATAGATCAGAGGTATGGTGAGAATAATTGATGTGCAACATATAATGAAATCCACACAGCTTTGGTAATTGACTGGAAATAATGGACTACCAATCGCTGGTTTCAGATCCTAAACAAATGATAGGATAGAGTAATGAGACTTCTGCTAACTCATTCTCAATGTTCTCTTAATTTATGTTTCTTCAATTCGCTTATAAATAGAGTTTATTTGGTGCCCAATGCCCAAATATGGTGTGTGGGAAACACATGTACATGCATGTTGGAGAGCAGACACAGTCAGATGCGTCACATAGATAGGCTCACGCATAACATGAAAATGTATACCAGAATCTATCATAACGTATACTAGTACAAATTTTATTAACCATTTTGTCCTTACCTTGAGAATTTGTTTCAGCTCCATTATTTGTAGCAATCTTTTTTTATGCTTCAAGGTCTCTTTCAGTTCCAATTTGATCTTGTTGTTGCTTTTTGTGTAGAAATTGTGTGGAGGGCTTAGTCACTGGATATGTGGAAAATGAATCTAAAGTTATGGTTCTTAAATGATATTCATTAATAAGTTTAGGTTTTTAATAATAATTTTCTCTAAAATTCAGTTGCAAATAATAGTGAGAATACTATATAAGTTTATTTGACATTTTCTATAAAAAGATACAACTAAAAATAGGGAGTATATTTTTTTACATACCAACTAAGGTGAAGTTTTTTATCGACCTCAAAAGCTCGATGCATGTCTGGTAATTTTTCGGATAACTGTTTTTTTCTTTGCCGGTTGTTGGATACTGATAACTGGGTGCTACTTTGAGCTCCTCGACAATTATAGCTTCCAAATAAATAAAACATATATATATATATATATATATATATATATATATATATATATATATATATAGAGAGAGAGAGAGAGAGAGAGAGAGAGAGAGAGAGAGAGAGAGAGAGAGAGAGAGAGAGAGAGAGAGAGAGAGAGAGAGAGAGAGAGAGAGAGAGAGAGAGAGAGATAGAGAGATCAATTTTCTACTTGAAAGTTAATTTCAATTTGGTAAAGTTCTTTCAAGTGAATGTGATAGCAATATGCAGAACAGAGAACCCCACAACAGCATCAATGGCAACAATAGCAGGCCCAAAAGGGTGACCCGAAAACCCACTTACTTGAATGATTTCGAGTGAATCCTTGGCGTCATTCTAGAAGATCCTTTCAGCTTAATTCCCACGTGATGAATCCACTACTCCACGAATTCTGCACATTTCATATTTCCGTTATAACCAATTCCATAAAATATCTTGTATGGAAACTATTATATAAGCGATAATGATTGAATAAAAAGGGGAGAAAAATTCAGATTCAATTTCTATACTTAGCTTAGTTATCTTCCGTTAGTTTGCGTTCGTATCAAACTGGTCCGACCTGCTTTTTTTTCCCAGCCATGCCCGACCACCATACCCGCCAGACGACCACCGATAAGCTCGAAGAGGCCGTCCTTCGTCTTTCCCAGACCCAAGCCGCCCTGACCGAAGGCCAAACTTCCTTATCACAAGGTCACCAATCCCTCAATTCCAAAATCGATACCATCCACAATTCACTCACCTCTCAGATTGAATCCCTCTTCGACTGTCTCGCGGCCATCTCCCTGCAACACACAAACTCTCCCACCCCCAATTCATCCCCGTTAATACCTCCGCCCCCCGTTGCCCGGCACCACCACCTGAAACTCGATGTCCCTCGCTTCGACGGCCACGACCCCCTTGGTTGGATATTTAAAATATCCCAGTTCTTTGATTACCAGGGGATTCCCGAGCTCGAACGTCTCACCATTGCCTCGTTCTATATGGACGGACCCGCCCTCTCCTGGTATCAATGGATGCACTGGAATGGGTTATTCTCTTCTTGGCCGGCGATGCTGCAGGCCTTAGAATCCCGATTTGCCCCTTCCTATTATGATGACCCCCAGGGGACTTTATTCAAACTCCAGCAAACCGGATCCGTCGGTGACTATCTCACAGCTTTCGAACGTTTGGCCAATCGCACCATTGGCATCGCTCCCTCTTCATTGTTGAGCTGCTTCATTTCCGGATTAATCCCGGAACTCCGCCGTGAAGTCCAGGCGCTTCGTCCAATGTCTCTTCCTCAGGCGATTGAACTGGCCCGCCTCCAGGAAGATAAACTACTGGACCGCCGCCGGGGCCACCGACCACCACCACCGCCGCCCCTCCCGCTTCCGACACCAACCCCTTCCTCAACCACTATACACTCTTCCCCTAAGGCCCCTTCCCCCCTTCCCTTCCATTCCCCGAAACTCACCGTGAAACGTTTGTCGGCAGAGGAGCTCGCACTGCGCCGTGACCAGGGGCTCTGTTACCATTGTGACGACAAATGGTCCCCCGGTCACCGCTGCAAATCACGATTGCACCTTCTCCTCGCAGATGAAGACCAATGCCGATAAGCATCGCCGTGACGTCCAGTACACTGTCGGCGACTGGGTATATCTCCGCCTCCGTCCATACCGCCAGAAGTCCTTGAATCCCACATATTCCAAGTTGGCCAAACGCTACTTCGGCCCTTACCAGGTGACCGAGCGCATAGGCCCCGTGGCCTACAAGCTCGCCTTACCCAATGATTCCCGTATCCACAACGTTTTCCATATTTCCCTTTTGAAGGCACACCAAGGAGCCCCTCCGTCCGATATCATTCCCCTTCCTCCTTTGGCCGTGGATCATCACCCCGTGGTCACACCTTTGACCATTTTGGACTGGAAATTAGATTCTTCCGTTACCCCTCCCCGGCGCCTGGTCCTCGTTCAATGGATGGGTCTTCCTCCTGAGGATACTTCTTGGGAACTTTGGGACGATTTACAACAGTCCTACAACCTCGAGGACGAGGTTGTTTTCGGAGGCGCGGGTGTTGATAGCAATATGCAGAACAGAGAACCCCACAACAGCATCAATGGCAACAATAGCAGGCCCAAAATGGTGACCCGAAAACCCACTTACTTGAATGATTTCGAGTGAATCCTTGGCGTCATTCTAGAAGATCCTTTCAGCTTAATTCCCACGTGATGAATCCACTACTCCACGAATTCTGCACATTTCATATTTCCGTTATAACCAATTCCATAAAATATCTTGTATGGAAACTATTATATAAGCGATAATGATTGAATAAAAAGGGGAGAAAAATTCAGATTCAATTTCTATACTTAGCTTAGTTATCTTCCGTTAGTTTGCGTTCGTATCAGAATGTAATAGTATTAACTGAAATCCCCACCTTCACTTATTAAAGTTAAATATAAAATTGGCCATTCCTCCTCATACAAGTGAGTGCATGGACCATCCAGATTTACAATTAAAATCATTATAGTGCATAACGTGATCTTCACTTATTGAATGTAATGGATGTGATTTATTTTAGATTGCAGAGAATGTTTGAATTCGGTCATGGTCGTGTATATTATTTGTTTGAAAATGTTATATTATTTTACAGTCCCTGATCTACCCTTTAGACCAAAAGATGACCCACAAAATAAGCTATCTAAGTAGTGCCAATATGACTTAATTTGGCTTAAAATATGCATGAGATATATACCCAATTAAAGATTGCCCCTTTTGAGAACACAGCCTCTCTACAACTCTACCGGATCATATTGGGAGAAGACCCCAAACCACTCCCTTAATGTGGACCACAATTGCCTTACTACTTACATCAATCTGATAACCTATTACCTATCAACTTCCATGTTGAATCTAGTATACTAATAAGAAACCATCTAACTTAAGTAACTATCCATCTCGTCCCTAGGCATCATTATCTTGCCAAATTCATGTTTTTACAAGAAATATCTGCGTTTCAAATTTTAGTAATTCATTCTTTATAGGCAAAGGTTGATTATGTTGATTATACGTACGGATCAAAGAACTAACGTGTTGATTACAAGGTTAGATTCGAATTCCCACAAGTCACTTTACTTTATTTTATTTTTTTGCATTTGTCTTTGTATCATTTTTTTCTCCATAATTTTGTTTTTATAAAAATAAAAAGTGAAATTCCATATCATTACACTTACCGTAATAAAAAATTGCTTCAAATCGTCCCAAGAGGCTACCACTCCTGAAAACAGAGGGCTTATTTGCCAGGAGATGAAGAGGAGTCCAGCCATCCTCGTTCATCCAGTTTACAAGATCTCCATATAAACGAATTATTTGGAACGCCAAATCTGTCAAATAAATTAATTATGCGCTTAAATAAATAATTCATTTAAATAAAGGGAAATGCTCTTAGTACGAAAATATTTTCGTGAAATCTGAACGTATGTAATTTCCGACTAATGCTTGTTTTATATTTCAAGTTTCTTTAATTAGTATCTATTTTAAAAAAAAAAAAATATTTTTCTATATATCCTCATAAATGTAAAAATTTTCAAAATTCGGTCATGCAAATTTTTTATTGTTTTGAAGTTTTTTCATAAAATTAAAATGTGTCTTTTTTTTATTTGAACCAAATGAGGTCAGGATAAATCCAAACTTACGATCATGATTTTTTATAATAATTATATGCATAATTGATATAAATGTAATATTTACATCATTTATACATATAATTAATAAAAAAATTAATGCATATGGATTTGAAAGTCCAAACCTTGCTCTGTAAAAAAAAAAATAACGCATTTAAATTTTGTGAGCATGATATTTTGAAAATTTTATAACAATAAATTTCTGACATTTTCATATTTTTCAGGAAAAAAAACATAATATAACCTTAAAAAAAATACTGATTCTCATAGCATAATTCGTGCATAAATTAGTAGCTTAGGAAAGTAAAACTCAGCACTAAAACAAATTAGTTGAAATAGCTTAGGAAAATAAATCAGTAGCTACTAAAATAAATTTATGTTCAAAGAAGTAAGCTTGTCAAATTAGTAGCTTATAAGTGTATGTCACTGTTGTGCTACATAAGATAGCGAGTTCAACATAAAGTAGCTTACCAAAGACACTCATAGCTTGTCTGGTGTCTCCCTCAGTAGTAGTAAAGGGTACCTTTTAAATTTTAATGTTATTGTTGGATTTTATCTTCCATAAACAAAATCTCAGTTACGTTTTAAAACACCATAAGAAACAGTTAACTGTAAATAAATACTGAAATGCAATACCCACATTAATTAGATCTTTAGTCTCGTATGAACAAACAAATGCAAGGTCTTGATTAAGTTACATGTACCAAAAACATTGTATAGATAGTAGGATGCGGTATTAGATAATAACAGCCTACAGGAACATTGAACGTAACAGAATTTTTGGCTCTTCTACTGGAATGCTGGCACGGTCTAACAACTATTCTAGAAAAAAAAGGAGTGTTATTCTTTAGGGCACAACTTCAATCACATCTTTTTTAACTGATTAAAGTTTATTGAAATTTACAAAATTAGGAGATAAAGTCATTAAATATGACATGAAATATACCCAATTTTATAATTTTCAATAAAAGAAAATGTTATAAAGTATGTTCTTAGCATTTTTCATTGTAGAAATGTTTCTTGGTCACGCTCTGGTACTTTCTTTGTAGCCCGTATGAGATCAATGTAGAGGGGAAATTGAGACAAGGCAAAGATTGCCATTGACAGGCATAGGATGGCATATACAGGAAGTGCAAGAGATCCGAGTTGGTCGACATAGAAATGACCAGCACAAAACGAAACAATACTGGAGGTAATGGCCACGTACAGCAATGTCAAACTGAAGATGAGCTTCCAAGGAAGAGTCTTGCCAAAATCATGCTCTTGATACCTGGATGTGAGTATGGAGAGGAAGCACACCATGGAGGCCACTGAGCAGCAAAGAGCAACGATCGATGAGATGGCAAAGGTTTTGAATTCTGGCCTGTTTTCGAGAATCGGGGTGCCGGCGTCTTCTTGGAAGCCGCCGGGAACGTTGGTGGAGGAGGAAAAGGCAACGGTGGCTATTAGTGCTGCTACCACGGAGCTACATTCCGAGGTTCTCTTCTGCCATTCCCCAGCGGCCCTGACCAGGTCCCTGTGAGTTTCGATGAAGATATCTCTTGGGGTCTTGTTTTCATTGTTGTACTTGTACCTAAAGAAATGAGACGGCATCGAGTCCCTCACAAACTGCACTCATCAACAGGAGCAACTAGTTTCAATGACCAAAAAAATGGAAAATTAATAGGGATAACAATGGGTTTCAAAGTTTGTGATGTTTAGCAAGTTTAAATTACTAGTTCCTTTTGGTTGTTTTTAAGTTTTTAGAATGGAGCATGCATACCAGGTACCACTTCAATTCACAGTGCATTTGCAGCGCATCGCCAGAAATGAGCCAAGGTTTATAGTTTCCAAGTTTGGCTGCCAAGTGCAATGCGGTGTTTCCCTCGCTATCCACTTTCCTAAATGTACTTTCCCTTAAGCTTTTGTTTCTGAGCAAGGACTCGTATAAGTAGATTTGCCTGTTCTCTATTGCCAATAACACTATATTTTTCTTCTTGGCGTCCAAGTCATCAACAGCTATCGGATACACTTCTAGGATTTTCTCTACCATTTCTGTCACACCATTCTTTGCCGCTATTAACACCGGTGTTTCCATCTTTTCATCATCTCCTGCGCATAAATAAAAGGAAGTCAAATAATAATAATAATTAATAAAGAAAAAAACTAAAGTTGAAGCACTAATGTATATATTTAACTTAAGGGTATCTATTGTTACTCCTATTTAAAGAATTTTTGTTTAAAATAATAATAAGAGTATCTTAAATAAATAAAAAATTATTTAAATAGGAGTGACAATACAGGTGAGTGCCCATAAACACCCCCTTGAACTAAATTCAAATTTTAAGATTTTATTCCAGAACCCAATTATTCTTCTATTCTTTTGTTGCGTGGTCTCACCTTGGGTGGTATAAGAATGCTGCTTTTCGATGATATCATCCAAAGCATTATCGCCCTCATTAAAACTATAAGGGTTTGTCTGATCTTGATGTTCCCCCCAGTTCTGCAGGGGTTTGCTGCCTTTGTCATCACACTCATACATGGAAGCTCGCTTCAGAAGTTCATCCATTATTTGACCAGACCACACGTTCTTTTCCTTGATTTCTTGTATGTTCCTTATGGTAGGTTCTTTTCA
Source organism: Glycine max (assembly GCF_000004515.6). NCBI lineage: Eukaryota > Viridiplantae > Streptophyta > Magnoliopsida > Fabales > Fabaceae > Glycine > Glycine max. Next base: position 6,724,872 of record NC_038251.2, on the reverse strand, counting down.
AAATAGGGGAAAATAACCATAAGAATTTTAATGATGGAGAGAAAAAATTATACCAAATTGCTAGCATACTCTAACTTTTTTTTTTCGTATGTTAGCACCCTATACAAAAAATTGTTGACAAAAAAACCAATTAACTTTCTTCTTCTAATAAACATATATACTTTAACAAAAAAGAGTTGACAGTATTTAACAATTCATATATATATATATATATATTATTTGTTTAATTATAAGATTTTTTTAACTAATTCATATTTTTTTAAAAATGATTAATCTATATAAAAATTAGAAAATAATCATATAAAAAATGACAAACAATTTTTTAAAAAAAAATTTATAATTAGGGACAAAGGGAATATATATATATATATATATATATATATATATATATATATATATATATATATATATATATATATATATAAATGATGTTAAGGTTTATAGTATCATTTTATAATAATAATAATAATAATAATATGTTTTGAGAATTAATTTCAACCAATTAAATTATTTGATTTAATTAATTGTTTAATTTATTTAAATATATACTTTAATTATTTATATTATTAATAAATTTATCATACATTATACATTGTGATGATTAGATAATAGCGTAATTTTTTTTAGGTTCCAAATATATCACCTATTTTTTCTATGTAAAATGTATTCTTAACCTCAGAAAAATTAAGTGCAAACCTATAGAAAAGGTATGCTGAGCATGATGTGCAGAATATAATATCTCTACTGCTATACATGCATGTTCATGGAGACATACCTGTTGCAAAGAATGTCAGCATTATCTTAATAAATATGAACTTGTAGAGATCCACACAGCTTTGGTAATTGACCGGAAATAATGGACTTGACCGATCGCTGGTTTCAGATCCTAAACAAATGATAGGATAGAGTAATAAGACTTCTGCTAGCTAACTCATTCTCAATGTTCTCTTAATTTATGTTTCTTCAATTCGCTTATAATTATAGAGTTTATTTGGTGCCCAATGCCCAAATATGGTGTGTGGGAAACACATGTACATGCATGTTGGAGAGCAGAGAAAGTCAGATGCGTCACATAGATAGGCTCACGCATAACATGAAAATGTATACCAAAATCTATCATAACGTATACTAGTACAAATTTTATTAACCATTATGTCCTTACCTGGAGAATTTGTTTCAGCTCCATTATTTGTAGCAATCTTTGTTGATGCTTCAAGGTCTCTTTCAGTTCCAATTTGATCTTGTTGTTGCTTTATGTATAGAAATTGTGTGAAGAGCTTAGTCACTGGATACGTGGAAAATGAATCTAAAGTTATGGTTCTTAAATGATATTCATTAATAAGTTTAGGTTTTAATAATAATTTTCTCTAAAATTCAGTTGCAATAATAGTGAGAATACTATATAAGTTTATTCGACATTTTCTATAAAAAGATACAACTAAAAATAGGGAGTATATTTTTATACGTTTTCTCAAGAGAAAGAGAGGGAGTATATTTTTTTACATACCAAATAAGGTGAAGATTTTTATCAACCTCAAAAACCCCATGCATGTCTGATAATTTTTCGGATAACTGTTTTTTTCTTTGCCGGTTGTTGGACATTGCTGCTGATAACTGGGTGCTACTTCGAGCTCCTTGACAGTTATAGCTTCAAAATAAATAACACGAACATTATGATTTTGATTTTTTTTTAAAAAGAAACATTATGATATCGATCCCTTGCAAATTGTTAACACTTACCGTAATAAATCATTGCTTCAAATCGTCCCAAGCGGTTACCACTCCTGAAAACAGAAGGCTTATTCGCCAGGAGATGAAGAGGAGTGAAACCACTCACGTTCTCACGGTCTACAAGATTTCCGTACAAATGAATTATTTGGAATGCCAAATCTGTCAAATAAATGAATTAATTATGCGCTAAATTAAATATACCCTTTAGAATTATTAATTAATAAATGAAGAATGACATGCACAGGAATTTTGTTACCAAAACTAATTATTAAAATGAGTGTTATATCAAACTATTTATTTATCACGAGTGATTTTTATTACCGAGGCTAAATAATTTTTGTGACCCTGAATGAAAAAAATAAATAATTTTTGTAAAAATCTGCACGAGCGAGGTCTTAATTACCAAAAAAATCTCCGGCAATGGCAGAATGAAGAATGGTGTCACCGTCATTTCTTGTACAGTTGGAATCGTAGTTGAAATGCATTTGGTTGGTGTAGTCAGAGCGATAGTGAAGGCAAAGGAAAGCTTCTTTTCTGCCATGGAGAGCAGCGAGAAAGATAGGAGTCTCGCCATCAACGTTGCGCATTCTCAACAACGAAGGCTCTGCGTAAGCAATGCACTCACACATTTCCACGCTCCCCCCTGAAGCCGCAAAGTGCAAGGCCGTGTTCCCTCTATCATTCTGAATCATCAGAGACTCTTTACGTTGACCCTCCTCACACATGAGTACTTTCACCAGTTGTTGGACGACGTAGTTTTGGCCATCGGTGACCGCAAGATGCAGTGCAGTGTCACCTGTGCTCGTTATTCTTGCCATGTGAGCCATCTTGTCGCTCTCGTATGTATCAACTACTTTCCCCCATTCGCCTTTCATGCAAAGTTTGAACAAACGACGCTTGATTGTTTCTTCCGTTTCCTCACTCATCACTCTATCATCTAATTCGATGTTGGCCATGCCTTCTCAAATGTAGATCCAGCAGTGCTAATAATGATCTTTTAGTAGTGTCAAATCTTTCCTTCTTTGTTACAAAATATATCTACACTCATTCTTCTCTGCGATGCTATATATCTATACCTTTATTCTTTCCCCCTCTCTTTTTTTGCCCTTCCATAACAAGTATTCCAACAAATATTTTCTCACCTGCCAAGGCACCAAGGCAAGTATCCTTCTAATTAACTCTGAACTTTCCCCTACTTTAAATTACCAAAGGGAAATGTTTGCGCCAGCAACAAAAGTATGAAACAATATTGTCTAAGGAGACCAAATTTAATACTATTTAAACTAACAACTTTTTTTATAGCAACTAACAGCTTGTTATCCTTAACTAGTTTAAGAGCTTTAAGTTATATAAATATTGTTCTCATACATATGCCAAATGAAAGTGTTTTAATTATTCTTGTTTATGGTGTTAAGGCATAGGATATAATGAATTCAAACTTCACCTTGAATATTTTTTTCGATTTTCAAATCCCCATTTCGAGGATTTAATATATGAGTGCATGTTACATAATTTCTTTCTAGGCTCTACATTAGCAAAGTCCGTGGATAATGAAAACAATGTCACCCAAACACCATTAGGACATTTGATTGTAAATTAAATTCTTGACTAGATTTTATTAATTTTATAAGTATGAGAATTTCATTTGAACCATTAAAAATAAAAATAATCCATTTGATAAACCATAAGAACTAAAAGCAGAAATAATCCTAATAAAAAATAAAAATTTAGAAAGGCACGAGCTCAAAAGAATGAGACGGTAAACACCTAATTTTGCCTAAATTTATTATTATTATTATAGCTCTTATTTTTTTTAAAAATCATACTTGGGATTAAAATTTGGTTAACTCATTTTAATTTGATGATTATACTGTTACTTTTTTTCTCACTCAATATTATTACAATCAAGTTTAAGTGCTAACAAAATTTATTAAAAAAATTTATTTACAGGCTAATTAACACTTTAGATAAATATATTTGTATTATGTTTTACTGTATCATATATATATTGATAAGAGAAATATAATTTATAATATAAATAAATGAATGCTTAAAAAATATTTTACTTTAGATAAATAATTCATCCAATTTTTAAACCAATTAACATTAATAGTATTTATTATTATAATGAAATTAATTTCAACAAACAATACTAGTTAGGTTTACAATAAATCATCACCCAAAACTAGTAAACTAAGCTACAAGAAGGAATGAAGGGACCTTTTACTTGCGATTTTATTTTTTGTTTCTATTTTTTATTTTTACTTTAAATTATAATACTGTTATTTTGTGATTTTAAATATTTATACAAGAAACACTGAAATATTTGGAAAAAAAATAACATTTATAATTAAGCATATATAAAAAGAAAATAAAATCACCAGCAAATAACCTAAATATGCTCACACAGTAAGCTACATGAAATGAATATACTCGCACAATAAGTTACAAAAATATAGGAACGTACAATTATCTGTACACACTCTAAATATCAAATAACTCATCAATCTTTTATTTCTTTAATTTCTATCACAAAATATCATCCATCTGTACCAATATGGCCAGTGTAACATATATAATTAATAGATAATATTATTCTTTAAGTATATAGTTAAATATGTGACTATGTGAATGGAAAAAAAATTATTGAAAGAGATCAATTCTTAAATAAGATATGATAGCTCACGGCCCAACCAACCTCAAATGAATCTTATTTGACATCTGTTTCGCTACAATTTGCAAGACCCTAAGGCTGGTGATAAATATGTATTTAAATTTTTATAATTTAATATTAAAGTCATATTCAAAAAATATAATTTTGTTATTAAATATTATAACTTAATAATAAAATATTCACAAATTTAACCGTATCCACTAATTATGGAACTTTTGTATATTTAAAAATTAAATTTTTATTTTTCATCTTTTAAAAATTAATACTTTTGAGGAGGAAATTCGCTATTTACTTCTCTCTTCTTCTTCTTTTTTCGTACAGTGGCTCTGAGAATGAAATAATTATGGAACACTATCTCCTAGCTTAACCAAGGCTGAGAATCTGAATGGACCCGCCATCTTCGGTCGATCAAGACGACGACGTTTTCCTCGACGCGTTTCACCAATGCCCTGCCGAGGGCTCAACGGAACCTTCTGATTCCGCTTCCACGCTTTTGGACCACAAGCCACACTCTCCGCCGACCACAATCCGGCGCCGGCCACTCCGTCGAGGTATTCCGGGTACCCAATCGTCAGATTCGAGCATCGTGAGCGATTTGATCGATGTCGATTCGAGAAGGAGTTTCCGGCACAAATCGAGGCTTAGAAATCTCAACAAAAACGAGAATTCGGAGGAGAAACCCGATTCGGAAGAACCGCGACAAGTTAATGCCTCGCCGGAAGAGAACAACGAGGGCTCCACCGTAACTTCAGCTGCGAACGACGACGCAGCCGGCGATTCCATTGACTCTGCACCTCGACTCGGCGACTCGTCTTCAAGTCTCCTCGAACTCGCCGCGGGGCTGGTGATTAACCTATTAGGGTTTCAAATGAAGCTAATTTTCATGTTCATAACTTCCCCGTTTCTGTTCATGTTTTATTCGTGCATGTTCTTCATGGATCCTTTGGGGACAACGAGGAAGGGCAAGGATTTCGTGATAGGGATTTTGAACAGAATGCGGTGTTTTGCGTTTTCGTGCATTAGGCCTTATGTGAATAGATGGGTGAAGGAGAACGATTCGTTTTGGAGCGTGGCGTTTCGGTGGGGGTGGGGGTTCATGTGGTCGATGTATGTTTGTTGCGTTTTGTTTGGTCTTCTGGTTTCGTCGTTTGTGTTTAGTGGGTTTGTGATGAAGTGTTTGGTTGAGAAGCCTATTCAGATGAGGGAAGTTTTGAACTTTGATTATACCAAGCTTAGTCCTGTGGCTTATGTGCCTGTAATGTCGTGTGCTGGTGTTGTTGGTGGGAGAAGTTCTGAGAATAAGGTTGATGCAAGGAAGTGGGCGGGTGAACGGGTTATACCTTCTAAGCATAAGGTGCAGGTCACTGTTGAGTTAAGGGTGCCAGAGTCAGGATATAACAGAAACCTTGGGATCTTTCAGGTGCTTATCTCTCTATCCCATTCACTTCAATGTAAACAAAAAACTTGTCTGCTGAACTTCTTTAACTCTGTTCTTGTGTATTTTTACTTGTTGAACATCTTTGAATTTAGATTCATAGAATGCTAGCTGATTTATAGTGGTACTTGTTATCCACTCTCACTGCAATTGAGATTATCACACACATGAAACTATGCAAAGTTGCTTGCTTTTGTGGTGTTACTACTGGGAAGCCATGCTTTTATTAGAAGGGGGAAAAAATGGAGAGATTGGCTTAAATTGCGTTTAAAACATTTTTTGTTTTGGCTCTTTGAAGTGATTATTCAGTGGTGGATTTTGTCATTTACTTGTACGAATCTGTGTTTATTATGTATGGCTACAAGGAAGGATGTTGATTCTCTAGTGAAACATTATACATTAGAATGTTAGAATAGGGACCTCTGTTGGGGAATGTGCTATTTGTTTGGTCTGCCGGTTTGAAGATGGCTCTGCATGGAAATTTATTTGAAATTGTTTGAAGCAACATGAGTTATGTTAAGAGACAAAAGAATTTCATAGGACTCTGCATAATATTTCAAAACTTTTGGGTTATGTGGATTGTGGAATGCTGTTTTTGTTTCCACTATGGTTACTGTCAGTATGGCGTAGGTGTTCAAAAATATGTTTTACATATTATATATTAGGTGAAAAATGGAATTAATTGGGCTTGTTTCGTGACTGTTGATTATGATTTCTTCAAAATCTTAGTGCATGCTGTAAAATTGTCATTGCTTTGTAATTTGCATCATACTTTTGTTAGACAAGTAGAACTGCTGATGATGGTTACAGAATTTACAGTTATAGTTTCCCGTTGCTTGCTTTTGAGTTTCTTCATTAATTTCTATTATTTTATAGACCAGGGTAGATTTCTTATTGTCTAATGGTAAAGCTATAGCAAGCTCAAGTCAACCTTGCATGTTAAGATTCAGAAGTGAGCCTATCCGCCTAATCACGACTTTCCTCAAGATTGCTCCTCTTCTTACTGGCTATATATCCGAAACACAGACTCTGAATGTGAAGATGAGAGGTTTCGTAGAAGGAGATGTACCTACTTCGTGTTTGAAAGTGACCCTTGAGCAACGAGCAGAATATCAACCAGGTGCAGGCATTCCTGAAATATATGATGCATCTCTGATCATTGAATCTGAACTTCCCTTATTCAAGAGGATGATTTGGCTTTGGAAGATGAGCATATTTATATGGATCGCGATGATGGCGTTCTTCGCGGAGTTACTTTTTGCTCTTGTGTGTTGTACGCCTATAATAATTCCTAAAACAAGGCAAAGGGTAGCTTCTGGTCGCAGTCCTGCAACCTTAAACCATCTTCAGGCACAACATTGAGATTACTCCATTCACAGTCACTGTCACAATAATGGAAGTAAGGTTTTTGTCTAACAGTTTAACCTAGCATGTATTGGCCCGTAAACTGAGTTAGTGAGGCATCCTAACATCTAGTTTTTTTTCCTGTTGAATTTCCTTTGTACATGCTTTAGAGCACGTTATGTACAAAATGTAATTTATATTAAAATATCAGAAAAAAAAAATCAGCCAACCTGTTGTTGCTGTGCTAATGAAGATGTATCTAGGCTAGGATGTGTGACAAACTGATTATAATAAAGGGCACTTGTTGGATTATTGGTGTATCAATTCAATACTGATTGCATTGATTCCTATGGGGATTTAACTTGACGAATTTATGTGCCATTATTCTTTTTTATTTCTAATAATCGTATCAATATACGGTGCATGATAGCTTTGAGTATTTTTATGTTTTTTCTTCTAATTTTAGTTAACAAGTTCTATTAAGAGCAAAGTAAACTAATCTCCATACGAACTAATCGCTTTATATTTAAACTAATCACCATATCAGAAATCTTAAAAAGACCAATTTATATTTAAATTATAAAAAAATTAAATGTTTTTAAAATCCCTAATATACCCATAAATTCTTATCTTATAGGATTAATTAAATTTTAGTTTCCTGATGTTAGTGGAAGGGTCACTAGTGGTGCAATTGAAATGGTGATGATGGTGAAAGAAGTGTGTATTGGGCATGAAAACGCTAAAAAGTTCATCATTGATCGGCCCAAGAATAGAGTTGACGTTGTTAATTATCACCAATATAATATAGGAAATATTTTCATTGTGCTTCACACCTAGTAACATACTACCTTTGAAGCAAAATATACAAATATGCTTCTCTCAGCACACTTTATCATGTGACAGCCGTTGTTTTTAAATTAAGATATATTTGACTGGACAGTTTAATTAAAGGTTTAAATCATTGTTTATAACTGTTAGTAATTACAGTGATAGAATTAATCATCGCTCTTGAAAAATAATTCTTTGGTCGGTATAAAATGTTGTTCGACCATATAGATAATTTGGCAGTATCCTAGAAAGAAATCAATGTAGTTTCTTTAGTTGGTAAGTTCAAAATTGATACAAGTTCTAATGTAATTAAAAACTTACATTACAATTGACACATGGACAAGGAGAATATGTATTTTCCATTTCCTCGCTAAATTACAGGGTTATGAACACTCTAAATGGGTGATTCTTCCTTGCACTTAAACCATAACACATGGTAAATGTTCAAAATATGGAATTAAAAAACAAAAAAGACTACTCTAGCATTTGCTTTTGAATCACTCAGCTTCGCGACCTTTGAGGAAAGAGGCACTCCGGGTGATCTCACGCACTGGCTTGTTTGTGTATCTGATGAAAGTGTAGACCCATGTACCAGCCAGAGCTCCAAGAATTGGTGACGCCAAATACATCCATATTCCTCTGTACTCATGGTGCAAAATAGCAGGCCCTAAGCTTCTTGCTGGATTCATTGATGCTCCTGTGATTGGCCTGTCAAATTTAATAAATAATTAATCTCGTTACTCAAAAGTGAGTTCCAACAAATAATTTTATTAGAGGTTGATATTAATTAGATGCATCAAATTAATGTCCAATAAACACGGAATATGTGATGGTCAATATCTAATAAAAACACAACACGTGTCGATCAACGTTGTCAAATAACGTCAATGTCTATTTTTTGTAAAAAAATTAAAGAATAAATTTGTGAATTAAATTATAAGAAAATTAAAATTGAATTGTGAAAAAAATAAAGAGATTAAATTTACAATTGTATCTTTTTCTTTTAAGTTTCATAGGCAGTTGTGTTTTCCACTAGTCCAATTATTACTCCTTAATACTTTCACTGTTAAATTAATCATCATCTCCCACTTTAACTATTTGTAATTTTTAATTCGGTACTTGAATATCCTCTATTCTGGGCTCTAACATGACCCTGTCAAAATATATAAATTAGTCAAGGAAATGCAAAAGAAGCGGATACTTCAGACACCTGTAACATAATTACAAAATTAAAAAAAAAAGTCTAACTATAACTAATAATTGATGATGAATTTTAGGTTTTCTTCTTTATTTAAATCAATCAATATCTTCAATCAAAAGTTAATATCAAATTCTCAAATACTCATCTATTTAAGAAATTGATATATCTCAATAAATTCATTCTATACGAATAAACTAACAATGAAACTCAATTATATATTTAAAAGAGAAAGTCATTATTAAATATGTCACATTTTGTTGATAGGTTATTTTCTTCTTCAATGAAAAGGAAGAGAACATAATCATTTATCTTCCGTGCTCTTGTTGTTTTTACTTCCTCATTAACAAAAAGAGGCGTGTGTTTAAAATTTAACGATGAGGGGTTCTAACAAAAACCAAAAATGCACACCTACACAATCAGTGCATTATCCTCGTGTATTAGTGCATAGCATTCATGTGATTCTGATAATATTTTGACGCATGCTATGTCAACATTCAACAACTCAGCCATGTCTGATCTTATCCGCTCTTGACGAGTCACTGCAAAATTTTGTGGATAAACTTTTTAGTATTCAATTCCACCTTTAATCATCAACTCCTGGTCAAAAATGTTTAGTAGCCCATGTTTCCCTTTAATACTTCACATTCTTGTTCAAGTTACAAACCTGTCATATAACCCATCATCTTAATGCGTAGGATTCAGCACACCACATATTATTGTCGAACAAAATATAATTTCTATCTCTTCGTTAGTAATTAATCAAAATATTAAGTATTTGTCTTTCTTAATACTCCAAATAACAACTAACTCGGAAATTTTTATCAAATAATTTTTTTATGAAGAAATATATATATATATATATATATATATATATATATATATATATATATATATATATAACATTCTTAGTAATAAATAAATAATTTAAGAATTAGGGTAATACTAAAA